>NW_024704763.1:9135422-9222922 GCF_018977255.1 Callorhinchus milii | reverse complement strand
TCCCAGGGGCAGGGATTCTTCCATCTTTCTCCTGTTAACCCTGTAAATAAGCATCATGAGTAAGCTGGCTAAGCTGGACCAGCAGTGGGAAGCTTGTCACACTGCTCTTTATGGTCAGCCATGTGGTTTTAGCTGGTTTGTATCCCAACACCCGCTTGAGTATCCCAAACCTTTGCTTTTACCAACCTGCACAGTGCGTCCTTCCAGGAAGAGTGTGCATTGCTCTCCAGAGGCAGGGAAATTCCCACGCGTGAGCAGCACACACATTTGGTCATTCAATCGGCGACTGTTTGTGGGACGCTGCTGCGTGTAATTGGCTGCTGCGTTTCGCCCACAAAATACCCAGTCAATTCACTTTACAGTATATTCTGTGACACACTTTGAGACGTCTCAAAAATGCGCTAAAGCACTGCATCAAATGCAAGGATGATGATTATTATTATTATTATTATGTGAGACTCTATCAGGTTTGGATACATCAAATGCAAAGATTATATTATGAGGAATTGCATGTGTTACTTTGCAGCTCTATTAAAAGTACTGCTTCTGCTCTGAATATTGGACTTTATAATAATAATACTTGTATTTGATATAGCGCTTTTCACGTCGGGAGGACGTCCCAAAGCGCTTCACAGAATATACTGTAAAGTGAATTGACTGTATATTTGTGGGCGAACGCGGCAGCCAATTGCGCACAGCAATGTCCCACAAACAGTCGTAGATTGAAAATGACCAATTTATTATTGTTTTTTGTTTTGGAGGGATTATTATTAGGCTCTGTGTGGAGTAAGGAAACTTGCCCAAGGTTTCGCCCTCTGCCTGGAATTGAACTCAGATCTCTCACTTGCAAAGCGAGTGCTCTAACCACTGAGCTACAGGAAACCACTTTCTGCTCACACAGGTAAACAAGCACCATCTCTCGGGTAAGGCAGATATTGATCTATATTCATTTATTGGAATAATATTGTTTTATTTACAGCCAGTTGTATCTCAAGATAATTACTGAGAACTGTCGTTAATTTAAAGCACTTTTATATGAATTGGACAAACTACTGGTGGGAGCGAAGCAGTGTCCCAGCGCTGCCCCCCAGTGGCCATTCCTGAGCTGTGCGCTCAAACCACTGGGTTTCTGCGTGTGTCGGACACCCGCGTGTCGGATACCCGGTTGGACAAAACTGTTGACAGATGTCGCTGTTGGCATATAATTATATATCTGATAGTCTCGCCATTGTTTTGTAATCCTAATAATAATCATTGCATTTGATACAGTGCCTTATCACGTCTTCGAGACGTCTCAAAGCGCTTCACAGGATATACTGTAAAGTGAATTGACTATTCTGTGGGTGAAACGCGGCAGCCGATCGCGCACAGCAGCGTCCCACAGACAGCCGGGGGTTGTTTGTTTTGTTCCTTTTGGAGAGGAGAAGATTGATGGAGGTTCCGACGTGCCTGCAAATATAGTTGATTCACTATACAGTATATTCTATGAAGCGCTTTGAGACGTCTCAAAGACGTGATAAGGCGCTGCATATACCAAATGCAATGATTATTATTACTACCATCACTGCTGTTTGAGCGCACAGCTGAGGAATGGCCACTGGGGGGCAGCGCTGGGACACTGCTTCGCTCCCACCAGTAGTTTGTCCATTCATATAAAAGTCCAATCATGGATTCAGCTAGAAATATTCAGAGCAGAAACAGTACTTTTAAAAAAGCTTAAAAGCAACACATGCGGTTCCTCATCATAATATATAATCCTTACATTTGACATCTTTCAACATCAGGTCGAAAAGTGCTTCACAGGATATAACAATAATAATAACCCGATCTTTAATAGCACCTTTCACATCAGGTAGATGTCTCAAAGTTCTTCACAGGATATACCATAAAGTGTAGTGACTGTGTCTTTTGTGGGCCAACGCAGTAGCTTGTTTGCCCACAGCAATGAAATGTAGCGATTGTGTAGGCGAAACCTTGGGCAAGTTTCCTTACTCCACACAGAGCCTAATAATAATCCCTCCAAAACCCAAAACAATATAAATTGGTCATTTTCAATCTACGACTGTTTGTGGGACATTGCTGTGCGCAATTGGCTGTTCTGTGAAGCGCTTTGGGACGTCCTCCCGACGTGAAAAGCGCTATATCAAATGCAAGGATTATTATTATTATTGTTGTAGGTGAACATTGCAGCCAATTTTAGCAGAGGTATGTACCACAAATAGCCATGAAGTGAGTGACCAATTTTATTTGGGAGATTGTTGGCCAGGAAAACTCCCCTCTTACTGTAGTATCACATATCCTTTGGGTTATTAGGAAATTACCCTACAATCGTCCCTTTTTCACCCTCACACTAAATCTGTGTATTTTTTTTAATCAATCTCAAACCAGTGCGACTATTAAATAGGACAACTATCTTTAAGATCATGTTGCTTAAATTACTTAAAGAAGATTAGTCAGGGACGAATCTTCCAGGACAACTGCTTTTCTCAAAGACCCAGTAACCCTACGATCAAAGCATTGATTTCTCATTTCCTTTCTGTCCCCCGTTGTAACGTCAGTGTTGTCCACTTTTACCTATGAGTCACATACAGAAGCTGCTAAGAGTGTATGCTGGGCCGACTCAGCGAAAAGGGGTTAATTACGTCTCCAGTCAGGTTGTGGACAATTTCATACATTTAATTTAATGGGATTTAATGAACATATTCGAAATCTAATTGGAGGATATTGATTCCTCTGCTGCTTTCCCAATACTTATCGTCAGCAAGACGTTCAAAACAAAGCAAACTCATTTTGAGGGTGACGTACCTGCTTCACTGATGATCACTTTGTCGTTGGCTATTGATTGAACAGGAAATATCCTTCACCCTACATAAGATCTGACACCGCACTGTCAAGCTGTCTGTGTTTCTGTTCTTCATGGGAGAATGATACTTCAAAACGGAAATGCCCTGCGATACTCTAACCCGATTTATCCTAAGTAATAATGATACACAGTCACTACAATTTGCAACTGAATCCTGTGAAGTGATTCAAGATGTTTTGACACAACCTGTTACATCAAATGCAAGGCTTGTTATATGCCATGAAAATATCACATCAAGTCGAGAAGCATAAATGCTTCCTGCCACTTGATAGCAATGTCAGGCTACATTAGCATCGAGCCAGGATACAGCTGATAACAATAATCCTTGCATTTGATACAGAACCTCATCACATCTTTGAGGCTTCTCCAAGCGCTTCACAGAATATACCATAAAGTGAATTGACTGCATATTTTGTAGGCAAGACCTGGCAGCCAATTGCACACAGCAGTATCCCACAAACAGTCGTGGATCCAATACCAAATTTGATAAGAATTAGGAGGCAAATAATACCAACACAATGGATTGCGTTTCGCCCACAAAATATACAGTCAATTCTCTTTACAGTATATTCTGTGAAGCGCTTTGAGATATCTTGAGTCATGATAAGGCATATATATCAAATGCAAGGATTATTATATTATTATTACTTCTCTCCTGCATTGGAGTCCTGTAGCTCAGTGGTTAGAGCACTCGCTTTGCAAGTGAGAGACCTGAGTTCAATCCCAGGCAGAGGGTGAAACCTTGGGCAAGTTTCCTTACTCCACACAGAGCCTAATAATAATCCCTCCAAAACCAGAAAAAAAACAATAATAAATTGGTCATTTTCAATCTACGACTGTTTGTGGGACATTGCTGTGCGCAATTGGCTGCCGCGTTCGCCCACAAATATACAGTCAATTCACTTTACAGTGTGTTCTGTGAAGCGCTTTGGGACGTCCTCCCAACGTGAAAAGCGCTATATCAAATGCAATGATTATTATTATTATTGGATCCACTTCTTAACCAAACCCAAAAATCTAAGAGCAGAAACTCCATCGCACCACATACTGGATCCTCAAACATCAAACCAGAGTTGTTTTTTTTAAAAAAATGAAACATTATTTTTAATGGAAAGGGAGACGGATACAATACAAAACCACCTGTCAGCAAGACAGAATAACATTTTATTGAGGAATAATAAAAATAAAAATAATGACTTATAATGGGGTCTTCGCTAGTGTGTGCTTTTGTTGAGATACTGTACAAACATGTTGGCGATGTGGCCAATGTTCTCTGTGGGATGCAGCTTTGTGTAGGTGATAAACTGGCGCCTCAGCTTGCGAAGCTCAGCCATGCTGAGATTGTGGCTCAGCTCGATGTGCTCAGGGTTAAGGAAAAAACTGTCAGAAACACAAATAAAAGCAGAAGTCGCTGGGAACACGCAGCAGGTCAGGCAGCATCTATATAGAGAGGAAAGTGAGTTAACTGATGAAAGCTTATCGACTTGAAACGTTGACTCACTTTCCTCTCTCCATAGATGCTGCCTGACCTGCTGAGTGTTCCCAGTGACTTCTGTTTTTATTTCAGGTTTCCAGCGTCTGTGGTATTTTGCCTTTTGTCATAAACACAACCATGATCCAGATATCCGATCTGTATTGAAACAGAGCTTACATCTTGTCCTACTCTAAGAGTTTAACAAACCTGGGAATTGCCAGAGCAAAAGTGGATTATACATCAACAATACAATTGTGGAGTCCTGACGTGTAGTGGTCAGGGCACTTGCCTCGCAAGCGAGAGGACCCGAGTTCAATTCCCACATACATTGCCAAGATAGGATAGTATGTCCTACACTGATTCCTGGGGCGCCCACCGCCTTCCCTTTATCATGAGTACCTTAAATCCTTTTGGGATTGCGAGAGAGACAACTCTTTTTTGCTCCTAAACAATAGCTTGGTATGGACTGCACTACAAAGGACAGTGATGTCACACAAACACACAGTGGATTCAGGATGAAATATAATGCCTGGAGGATAATAATAATAATATTCTTTGCATTCTTAAGCATCCCCTTAAACACATTCTTATAAAAGGATATCTTTTCAGTGGCTCCGGGTAGTACGATCCGGTCCCCTGGCAGACTGGTTTTCTGTGCATTTAATATTGCCTGGAAATAAAGCAGACAAGCTTCATAGAATAATACTGTAGCAAATTATATTCAGCCACCACCTGTGGCCAGTGGCCACTCTCTTTTTTAAAAAGCACTGTTGTAAAGACACAGTTTTCAGTGGTCAGTTCAAAGTGATTGTAAGTGTAATTACTGATGTGCTACCAATTTCCTTGGGCTCGCATGTAGACTCCTGCTGAACCCCTGGCATTTATCCACATGGATGGCAAAAGCGCCTGCTTTTAAACCTTTAAAAACATTTTCGGGCCCGGTCAACAAACCTTAACTGAGAGGCCACTCTTACACCAAGGCCACTTTGCTCCAGTCCCCTGAGTAGCTGCTGAAACAGGCTGAGTGTATTATTGTGTATTATATTGTGATTTAGGAACAGACTAGACAACAACAACAAGATTCCATTTATAGAGCGCCTTTCACGTCGGGAGGACGTCCCAAGGCGCTGTACAGTTGGGTCAGGACCCGAGCAGTGGGGAAATGGTCATGGTGAGGGGAGAGAAGGGAGGGAGCGAGTAGAGAGTCGAGAGGGGAGCTGAAGGCACGGTCAAAGAGAAAGGTCTTGAGACCGGCCTTGAAGGAGGAAAGGGAGGAAGCGGCGAAGGCACTGGGGGATAGAGTTCCAGAGCCTGGGGCTGAGAGGCTGAAGGCCCGGCCACCGATGGTAGGGCGGTTGGGGCGGGGGATGTGGAGCAGACCGGAGCCAGAGGAATGGAGGGTACGGGCAGGTAAGTAGGGGGATAGTCGGTCGGAGAGGTAGGAGGGAGCGAGGCCGTGAATGGCCGTGTAGGTGAGGATGAGGATCTTGAATTCGATCCTCTGGGAGATGGGGAGCCAGTGGAGGCGAGCGAGGGTGAGGGTGGGAGTGATGTGGGCGCGGTGTCTGGTGCAGGACAGTACATGAGCTGCAGAGTTCTGAATGACCTGCAGTGTGGAGGGAGGGCCGGGAAGGCCGACGAGGAGAGAGATCCCATAGTCCAGCCTTGAGGTGATGAAGGCGTGGACCAGTGTTTCAGCCGCGTGAGGGGTGAGGTAATGCCATAGTCTGGTGACATTCCGGAGGTGCGGATATGAGGAAGAAAGGACAGCTCAGGGTCGAACAGAACCCCGAGGTTCCTGACGGCTTTGAGAGGTGGAGAGTGCGGCCTTGGATGCTGATGCTGTCGGCGCCTGAGGTGCGGAGGCGCTGACGTGAGCCAATCAGGAGGGCCTCAGTTTTACATATGTTGAGCTGAAGAAAGTTGTCTCTCGTCCAGGACTCGATGTCGGACAGGCAGCTGTCAGGACATTGGGGGTCATGGAGTTGAGGGTAGAGGAGGAAAGGTAGAGTTGGGTGTCATCCGCATACATGTGGGAGTTAACCCCATGTCTGCGGATGATGTCACCACAGGGGGAGCATATAGAGGGTGAAGAGGAGGGGACCGAGGACAGAGCCCTGAGGGACACCGCACGAGACAACCATCTAACGCTTGCTGCTCCTAATACAGCTCTACTCTGTACTGACGTCAGGCTCCTGAAGTGGAAGAGATGAGTCAACACGGACACAGTTATGGGGAGCACAACACCCACCATTAACATGTCTTGGGTAACTTTGTCCAATTCGTACAGGAAGTTTGTAGAGGACAGCGGTTGCTGGAAAAGATCACAGCATAAAACTCGTCACATAAAATAAAAAAACTGAAATACTCTTATTGGCACTTCCTGTCCCACCATCGGGCATTTAGCATTTATGACCCCCCACATTCTGGAACTCTATCCCACAATCGCTCCACCTCACCCCCTCTCTTGCCTCCTTCAATTCTTGTCTAAAGACCTTCCTCTTCGACCTTTCCTTTGGCCACCCTCCCACTCCCCGCTGTCTCGACGTTATGCTCCGCCACTGTCGAGCGCTCTGGGTCACTACCCTGCGTGAGGGGGCGCTGTGTAAATATAAACTGTTGTTGCTGTTATTGATCTAAAGGACAAAGGGCCTGGAAACTCACGTTCTGCGTGGACTGATTTGGCGGTGGTGCTTTTCTGTGGAAGATCGCATCACATATTGCCTGGAACGGAAGTGTATCATCCTTCTGGACAGTGAAGAGTGGGCTGTCCCATCGGTTCCTGGAATCGGGCGACTCAAATCGCATCACCAGGCCATCGAACCTGCCGGAAACAATCAGCAAAGAACTCTGCGTCAAAACACCCATCACTCAAGCAAAAAGACTTGCTAAAGAGCTGCCCACAATTGCTTTACAGGCTTGTTCTTCAGATAATAATAATAATATTCCTTGCATCTGATACAGCGCCTTATCATGTCGTTGAGTCATCGCAAAGTGCTTCACAGGATTTACTGTGAATAGGATTGACTGTATATTTTGTGGGCAAAACGCGGCAGCCAATCCGTGCACTGCAGCGTCCCACAAACATCCATGAAGCGAATGAACAATTTTTATTTTGGGGAATTGTTGCCCTGGACACTGGGATAAGAGAAACTTCCTTCTATTTTCGAATAGTGCCGTGGGATCTTTAACATCCACCTGAACAGGCAGGACTTCGGTTTAATGTCTCATCTGAAGGACGGCACCTCCGACAATGAGACACCGCCTCAGCATAAACTATGATTTTCAAATCCTGTCGAGGGTATTGAACCCACAGCCTTCTGACTCAGAGGTCAGAGTGCGATCGACTGAGCCAGGCTGACACACCTTGTTCCCTGAAGCCAAAAATTATTGAACACTAATGGCAGGTCTACCACGTCACAATGCAGACCTCAGAATTATAAAAATTAGAGAAATCACTGATCCAGTGCTGAATAGACAAACATTTGGGTTCCCAGTAAGTACATAGAAACATAGGATTATACAGCACAGGAGGCCATTCGACCCATCGTGTCTGTGCCAGCTCTTTGAAAATAGCTTCCAATTCAATCCCACTCCCCCGCTCTCTCCCCATAGCCCTGCAAACTTGTCCATCAGACCCACAGAAAAAAACATAAGAACATAAGAATTTGCTGGTGAAAGACCAATGTCCATTTAATTCGACTTCCAGTGTTCTGGCAGTCACTGACATGATGTTGTGTCCCAAACCATACACTGTATCCCCAGATATTTTTGAGCAGAAATTGATCTCATTCGTTCCTGAAACAAACAATATTTTCTGTTTCCACCGTCTGTCTGTCTGCCCAGGGAGCCTGTTCCATAAGTTTATTACTCACTCCCTGATGTAGTGTTTCCACAGATTTGTTCTGAATTTAACCCCTTCATGTGCAGGTTGTAATATTGTTATTAATAATACTTGTCAAAAGCTATAACATCACATGGTTGTAATGCCCTGTCAGGTGGGGGTCAAGTGCTTACACTTCCTGGGAGTACTGGCTCTCTGGCTCTCTCTCCAGGTTCCACGCTGAGCAGATATCCACTGCGGTTTCACAATGAATCTGGAAAACAGATACAAGACAGAATGAAGCCAGGAGCACAAAGGTACCTTTATTATATACACAAATCCCAACATAATAAATAATAGTAATCCTTGCATTTGATATTATCAATTGAGATGTCTCAAAGCGCTTCCATGGAATATTGTATATAATATATATACATATAGTATATATATATATACACACACACACACAGATATATATATATATATATAAAGTGGATTGAATGACCAAATTATTTTTATTGAAAGGATCAATACCCCCGGAAAAGCGATCTGCCAATCGACTAACAACCGGGTTACTACTTGTGGAGTCCTGTAGCTCAGTAGTTAGAGCACTCGCATTGCAAGTGAGAGACCTGAGTTCAATTCCAGGCAGAGGGCGAAACCTTGGGCAAGTTTCCTTACCTCCACACAGAGCCTAATAATAATCCCTCCAAAAACAAAAACAATAATAAATTGGTCATTTTCAATCTACAACTGTTTGTGGGACATTGCTGTGTGCAATTCGCTGCCGCGTTCGCCCACAAATATGCAGTCAATTCACTTTACAGTATATTCTGTGAAGGGCTTTGGGATGTCTAGAAGACGTGAAAAGCCCTATATCAAATGCAAGGATTATTATTATTATTATAATTATTGCTGCTACGTAAAAAGAGGCGTGTAAAGTAAGGAAACTTGCCTGAGGTCTCGCCCTGCCCAGGAATCGAACCTGGGTCCTCCCGCTAGCAAGCCGAGTGAGCTAACCACTAGGCCACAGGACTCCACAAGTTTAACATCTTATCCGAAGGACCGAACCTTTGACAATGCAGTGCTCTCCCCAACACTGAATCTGAGTGTCAGCGTAGAGTGTAGTCCCGGCTTGAGATACACACAGCACAATCTCCTGACCCCGAGTCGAGAGCGTTACCAGCTGAGCCTGGCTGTCACCTCAAGAGGTGGCTGTATTAAACGAAACACGAAGCCACTCACCAGGCAGTGTGGAGTCCGTGCGTGTTTTATCAGACAGAACAGCTCATATCTGTAACCTAGGATTTGAACGGACAGGAGGTTACGAGGCATCAAACGACTAAATCAGACAACAAATCAATACTTTCACACATCGGTCTTGATATTGCAGTTGGATTCACTGACCCGGATAATCAGTACGAGTTCAGCATACGATCACTCCCAGAACCACTGAGCGACTGACGGTCACTCACTTGAGTCAGGGCCACTTCCCAATGCACAAGCCCCGCTCAGCAGTTCACACCTGCCCGCCCGTGGCTTCTCTCCAACCTCCACTCTCTAGGACCTGCACCATCCACGTGGTCAACCCATGGCCCCCAGGGCCCCACCCCCAAACTTCGCACGAGTCTAAATAAATCTGTGTTCAATTAATCAATGCGTTTCCAGGCTTTCTTTCCTTCACTGAATTTTCTTGAACTATAATAATAAAAAAAATTGTTGCATTTGATACAGGATATACTGTAAAGTGAATTGACTGTATATTTTTGTGGCCGCTTCTATGGCATAAATCAAGAAATATTCAATCAAGAAAATGTATTCAGTTGGCCGACCATAAAGTCTGCCCATCGCTGCTCTACACTGACTGTTGCAGTCAGACTTTGGGCGATCAACTAACAAAATGTCCAGGAAGCAAATCCAAACCATTTACACACAGCATTGAAATTCCATATGAAATTCCACCCAGTTACAGCCCATGAGACTATTTTGTGTCAAAACTCTCAGCTGTAGCATTTGGAGGCCCAAAATTCCACCTAGTCTTAACCTCTAAGACTATTTAGTCTTAAAATTAAGATTGCACAGAATTTCGGATAATTCTTATAAACGTATTAAACCGGTTTATTTTTAGAGGCCGGTTTATGTTTTAAGAATTGTGGAAGACCAGCCTCTGGCTCCTCCCTCTCCCTGCCCTGGTTAAGGTAAGAACAACCTCCAAGTTATTACGTAACCAGTTACCATCGTACTTTTGATGTAATTTAAATAATCCAGAATCACCACATCTTCCTTGTTCACTTTCCTGGGGAGAAAGGAAAGGTTTATTCAGAAGAGTTACAAGTTATTACTGGCCTCACTGGAGCACGCGTATAATTAGAATAATCCTTGCATTTGATACCTTATCACGTCTTTGAGACGTCTCAAAGCTCTTCACAGAACATACTGTAAAATGTATATTTTGTGGGCGAAACGCGGCAGCCAATTGCACACAGCAGTGTCCCACAAACAGCTGTGGATTGAAGTGACCACATTTTTTTTATTGAAGAGATTATTAGCCCCGGAAAACAATCCGCCAGTTGACTAACAACCGAGTTCCTACTTACTGCTGGGTGGAGTAAGGAAACTTGCCCAAAGTTTTGCTCTGCCCGGGGATCAAACCCGGGTCCTCTCACTTGCAAGGCGAGTGTTTTAACCACTAAGTTACAGGACTCCACCATGCGGGTGTCCTACAGATACATGGTTGATGGAAATGTGGCACACACTGGCCACTTCTGTTCAAGCACGCAGTATACAGAAGGCCAACCGGTCAAACGCGATCACTCTCACACACATTTCAAGCACGGGAAGTGACATCATCCGCAATCCGACAACCTGAAAAAGGACCAGCGTCATTTATTCTTGGTGAACTCGTCATGGGGAGCCAATGGAGGATTTTGACTTGTGGAGTCTGATGCGGGAGAGAACACGAGCTACAGAGTTTTGGATTGAGCGGATTCAGCTTGAAGCCACAACCTTTTGACCCTCAGACGAGAGTGCTGGCAAATGACCAAGGCTGACATCTAAAGCTTCTTGCACAATTAAAGTGACAAATGCTTTGCCATCACTCTGAGATCACAACACAACAAATGTGTCCACATCTGTATTTCAGTAAAGTAATTATCGATCAGGGAAGCTGGGTCCAATACCTCTCAACTTCAGCTTTCAGCGTTCCCCAGAGTTCCTTCTCCTTCTGCGAATCTATAACACAGACAAAAAAAAACACAATTAACAAACTGTTCAGGGACCATCATTGGACATAGCAAGTCGTAGGCATGTATTGAGCAAGATCAAATGCCTCTAATACCTAGCAAGCTAATAATCCTTGTATTTGATATCGAGCCTTATCACGCCATTGAGGAGTTTCAAAGCGCTTCACAGGTTACACTGTAAATTGAACTGACTGTATATTTTGTGGGCAAAACGCAGCAGCCAATTGCGCACAGCAGCGTCCCACAAACAGTCGTGGATTGAGTGACTAAATTTTTGTTTTTTAAAGTTAAACAATCTTAAAGGCTGTTAAAATGAAGCAGGACCTTGTGTGATTTTCACTGTGTTGCCTGCAGTCACAATAAGGCAATGAGGTCCTTGCCTGGGGAACGGGGCGACTATTCAGATTGGATCCTGATATACAAGCTGAACCATGACTTGGATGCGCTGTGGAGCTCACGCTCATTCCTGAACCAGTATGATCCCATTCCATTTTTACTGGAGTCCTGTAGCTCACTGGTTAGAGCGCTCGCTTTGCAAGTGAGAGACCTGAGTTCAATCCCCGGCAGGTCAGGGCCAAACCTTGGGCAAGTTTCCTTACTCCACACAGAGCCTAATAATAATCCCTCCAAAACCAAAAACAATAATAAATTGGTCATTTTCAATCTACGACTGTTTGTGGGACATTGCTGTGCGCAATTGGCTGCCGCGTTCGCCCACAAATATACAGTCAATTCACTTTACAGTAATTCTGTGAAGCGCTTTGGGACGTCCTCCCGACGTGAAAAGCGCTATATCAAATGCAAGGATTATTATATTATTACTTTGAAAAATGATTCCCGCTTTACATAATGTTAGCGCTTCAGGTGCTTCAGGATCTTCTTTGGACAAGGACATACTTAATTCTGTTAAACTGTTTTTTTTGGGGGTGGTGGTTGGGGAGGGGAAGGGGATGTGCAATAGTATGCATGTGAACAGCCATTACTATAGGAGAATCTGGTGAAATTTCACACCAGCAATGGACACACTCTTCAGGGGTTATTGAAATCAAAGGAAAGTTTAGAGCCCAATGACTAAACAGGTTCTTGTACCAGATTCAAGCCATCTCTTGACTGAGTTCAGATCCATGATACAAACTACACTTGATTCAGCATGAAATAAAATTGAAGAGTTGAGGGAACGGATGAAAGAGGGGAAATGGAAATAACACTGAGAACTCTGGACTCCCTTCGTCTCTTGCTTCCTTCAAGGCCGGTCTCAGGACCATCGTCTTTGACCGCACCTTCGAATCACCCTCCTACCCCTAACCCTCTCTTCTCTCCACTCCTCCTGATCCCAACCCCCAGCTTGGGTTCAAATCCTTGACTGTCTAGCGCCTTGGGACAACGGGAAAGGCACTGTGTAAATGTAATCTATTGTTGTTGCTGTAGACCGAAGGAAAAGTCACCATTCCCAGCACTGGATATGAAGAGTTCAAGACATCATTGGTGTCTAATGCCTTGTTATAACATAGTTATAATCAGTGTTGTGTATGGTAGCTAAAGCCAGTGAAAGCTACTCGGAGTAGGCCACACGTCTACTGGACAGAGACTAACCAAAAAAACAATCAAGTGAAAAATAAAATGTCAAGGGACAGAGCCTCAGTGATGGTAATTATTTCAGCCTTATATTTGCCCTTCTGGCTACAGTTTCAAAAGGCTTCCGTCCAATACTGTCAGTCAATCAATCCTAAACACATTCTTCAGTTTTCTGATAACTAGGTCCACTTGTGTCAAGACATTTCAATCGACAAGCTTTTGCTGTTACAAATTGGTTCGGTCTTTCTGCAGTGACTTTTGAATTCATAATAAGTAACAATAATCCTCATATCTGGTACAGAACTTTATTGGTTCCAAAGCGCTACAACAACAAAAGTACATTTGTACAGCGCCTTTCATGTCGGGAGGACGTCCCCAGGCTCTGGACAATCAGTGTTTCGGACCTGTTTTTTACACTGTTAAGTGGAGCCATCGTGTCTTTGCAAGCGAACCCAGCAGATCAATTGCTCACAGCAATGTTCATGAACAGCCACAGAGTGAGCGACCAAACTCCCTTATCTTTTCGCATCTTCAACGCCCACCTGAACAGGCAGTCGTGACCGGAGTTTAACATCCCATCCAAAGGCCGGCATCTCCGACAACGTAACACCCTCAGCGTGGTTTTTTGTCTTCTTTCCCTTCCAAATCATCACGATAACAGCTTTATTTTTAGAGTCAACTTCAACAACATTTGAGCATTAACCTTGGACTCTGGCAGCGGGAAGAGGCCACGACAACAATGCAAGAGAGCAACTGAGTTGGTGCTCGGTACAGCCAAAGTCAAAGAAGCAATCAGGCGTCGGCCCGATTCAGCGATAGCTCTCACCTCACAGTCAGAAAACTGCAGGTTCGAGCCCCACGTCAGGACTCCGAGCTCAGTCTGGACTGACACCGCAGGTGCCGTCCTTCGGACGAGGCACAGACCTGTTCCCATCGGCCCTGGTCAGGTGGACGTTAAAGATCCCACAGCACTGTCCGAAAAGAGAAGAGTTCCTCTCTCCCGGTGTCCCGGGCAACAGTCCCACAGATACAGTCAATCGCTCGCTCCCACTCCTGCAAACGCAGGACCTCACTGTGCGCCACTGCTGCCGCGTTTCGCCCACAAAACAACAACAACAACAACTTGCACTTATGTTATACAGCGCCTTTCAGGCGGGACACGGGTCGGGCAGCGCTGAGCAGTCGAGGGAGTGAATACCTCAGTGAGTGAGTCCACAGGGAATAATAATAATAATAATAATAATAATTCTGGTATTTGATACAGCGCCTCATCACATCCTTCCGACTCTCAAAGCCCTTCATAGAATAGACTGTAAAGTGTAGTGACTGTGCATTTTATGGGCGAAACGCAGCAGTCAATTGCGCACAGCAATGAGTGTCCCACAGACATCCGTGAAGGGAGTGACCGCAAAAGACGGGATCTTTGCGTTGGTTTAAGGCCCCAAAGCCGCGGTCTCGCCTGCGCCACTGACCCGCGTACACGGCGCTGCGCTCGGCTCCCAGGCTCGGCTCCACCACCAGCGCCTTCCGGCCCGCGGCCTCCAGGTGGCTCCTCAGCTGCACCGCGCGGCGGCTCTTCCCGCTGCAGGGAAACCCGCACAGGAGCACCAGCGGCATCGGCACCGCTCAGCGCCGCGCCACCCGGGGCGCCGCCATTCTGACCCGGAAACGAACCGCCCGAGGTCAGTGCATTAAAGGGGCAGCGCCTCCTGTCGGCCTATTAAAGGGGCAGCGCCTCCTATCGGCCTATTAAAGGGGCAGCGCCTCCTGTCCACCAATGAAAGGGATCTCGCTGGTGCAATTGGCTGCCACGTTTCGCCCACAAAACACACAGTCACTACACTTTACAGTATATTTTGTGAAGCGCTTCGAGATGTCTCGAAGACGTGATGAGGCGCTGTATAAGATGCAAGGATTATTATTATTATGTTATTATTTTGTTATGTTTATTATTATATATTATTATTATTATTATATATTATACACATCCCCAGAAATATTGAATGATCAGTGTAATCATTGCTGACAGCAGATGCTCAAAGGGCAGGTCGCAGACCTGGCAGTGCCAACTCCTGCCACTGCCTCCAGCACAGCCTCCCACCTTCACAGAGGATTCTCAGAAAGTTAATTGAATGCAGAGCAAATGCTGAAATAATAAAAATAATAATAATAATATTGCTGATTTCACAGTGTGACAGTCGCTGTGCCTTTAGCAGAGACTTCCCAGGTACCCACCACTTCTGTGGGCAGGGTGGGGGGCGGGAGGTAAGCGGGGTCTCTTAAGAGCTGAATTGGCTCCAAGGTGACAAATTTGACAACGGAATGTCAGAATCAAGCCAACCCTCTGTGACAGCAGGACTTGGAAGGGCAGACCAGACAGACCACCTCCCATTCAGTTCTGGTTAACCCTGGGAGCCAAAGCCCTAACGGGGCGGGTGGGCCTAGCTGGACAAGCATCTGGAAAGCTGGCCAGACAGCGCTATCAATGCAAGCTGTGTGGGTTTAGCTGGTTAGACTCCAGCAGTTACCCCAACACACACTCTGGGGTACCCCCAAAGCCTTGGCTCTCGCCAACCTGTACGGAACACTCTTCGAAATTGGATAAGTAGGTTGCATCCCTCCAGGGCGAGGGCGCATTCCATTCCAGTCACAGGGACATTTCCAAGTATAGGTGGCAGTCCTGTGTGGTTTAGAGACTTTTAAGTGTATGTCAGACCAAAAAAAATCTTAGCTTGAGAGTATGAATGTGGGAAACCTAAAGCAAGAGAGAAAACAAATAAAAAAGGGAGATAGAGGAGAGGGATGAATTCCAAACTTACCTATAATATTAAACTGGAAATACTAGTTGCTTAAATAATATATTCTTTATTTGCCACAAATAACTTTCTGGTTACATGAGAAGTCGTTAATCATCCCAAAAAGTCAGAAATATTTAGAAATCATTCTTTCTCCTCTTTTAATATATAAATAAGACACGGAATGATGGTACAGAATAGTAGATCAAGTGGTGGTGACAGGATTAACACAGTGGGTGGAGTTACAGTAAAATGCCCAGATTCGTCATCCATTTACCATCAATAAAGCTGTGATGTTGCACACATAATGTGTGCACACACAGAGTCCTTACAGTTTAGGGTGATGGTCACTTGTTTTCAATGTAACTCTCGAGGATCTTCATTATTAACCCCATTCCCTGTGGGTAGAGCAAAACATGTTAGACTCCGTGCTGTAATATGCAGTGGACAGTCATGGATTATCATGCGTTACATATAATAATAATCCTTGCATTTGATATAGCACCTTATCACTGTAAAGTGGAGTGACTATATTTGTGGGCGAAACTACATTATAATTGAATTTTATAAAAATTTGGTCACTTAATCCATGACTGCCACGTTTCGCCCACAAAATGTACAGTCTGTCTATTTCCTGGGAAAGATATCTGGATAGGGATGGGAGTGGGGTTATTTTTGGGGAAAGGCCAGATGTCAGCCTGGCTCAGAGGGCAGCACTTAAGCTTCTGAACCAGAAGATAGTGAATTCAACCCCCACTTGGGATTTTGAACTCAGTCTCGGCTGACACTCCAGCACAAATAACTTTCTGGTTACATGGGGGTGGGGGTGGCATTGTTGGAGGTGCCGTCCTTCAGATAAGATGAGATATTAAACCAAGGTCCGTTTTTCTCTCTCTCCTTGTGGTGTCCTGGCCAACAATCTCCCAAATACAATTCAATTCACAGTTCTTTGTAGGACACTGCTGAGTGCAAATTGGCTGATATAACTGCCATAAATACACTGTCTCTACATTTTAAAGTACTGGGAAGCGCTTTGAGACACCTCAACGATGTGATAAAACACTATAAGAATAATGTATATAGTAATTTAGTAAACAATAATAATTTGGTCATGAGTCCACGACTGTTTGTGGGACATCGCTGTGCGCAATTAGCTGCCTTGTTTCGCCCACAAATATACAGTCAATTCACTTTACAGTATATTCTGTGAAGCGCTTTGGGACGTCCTCCTGACGTGAAAAGCGCTATATCAAATGCAAGGATTATTATATATTATATTATTACATATCAAATGCAAAGATTATTGTTATTCATCACTGAACTTTGCAGTAAAATCCTGTGAAGAGCTTTGAGATGTTTTGATATGATAAGGTGCTACTCCTAACGCAAGAATTATTATTATTATTCTAACCTAAATTAGGGTTTAAAAAACGTCTAATTCTACTAAGACAACAATACAACACAATATAATTTTCATTTATATAACATCTATATATAATATATATAGGAGGATATCCCGCGTTTCTCCCACAAAACACAGAGTAACTACACTTTACAGTATATTCTATGAAGGGCTTTGAGACATTTCGAAGACGTGGCCAGAGGCCATATTAAATAGCAGGAGATAGTATGGCTCTGTGAGATAAGTACAACAGCAACAAGTTGCATTTACACAGCGTCTTTCAGAGCAGGAGGACACCCAAGGCGCTGGACTGTCAAAGGATCGAAGGCGCAGTCAAAGAGGAGGGTCTTGAGATGGGCCTTGAAGAAGACAAGAGAGGAATCGAGGTAAAGGGAATGTGGAATGGAGTTCCAGGGGGTGGGAGCAGAAAAGCTCAAGGTCCGACCACCGATGATGGGGAGGACCGCGTGGGGGGCAGAGCCAGAGCCTGCCGTGGGGAGGGAGCGGACAGGTTGGTAAGGTATGGGTAGGTGACAGAGGTGGGAAGGAGCAAGCCCATGGAGGGCTTTGAAAGCAAGGACGAGGATTCTGAACTCTATCTTCTGGGGGATGGGAAGCCAGTGGAGCCGGGTGATGGGATCACGGAGCCTGCGGCAGGAGAGGATACGAGTTGCAGAGTCTGAAAGATCTGCTGTTTGTGGAATGAAGAGTCGGGAAGTCAGACGAGCAGGGAATTGGTGTAGTCGAGCCTGGATATGATGACAGCGTAGATGAGGGTCTCGGCGGCCTGAGGGGGGAGGTAGTGGTGAAGCTGGGCAATGTTGCGGAGGTGGGGGAAGGCAGAGCAGGTTTTAGCACAGATATGCACTAAGACTAAGAATCCATTTAGTAATGGCCTTTTGTGAGGGTATTTTGGCTGCTCCAGTCACAGGTAGTCGGAAGCCAGGCTAAGCCTGATAATAATAATAATAATAATAATAATAATAATAATAATAATTGCATTTCATATAGTGCCTTCACGCCTTCAAGACGTCTCAAAAGGCTTCACAGAATATACTGTATATTTTTTGGGCGAAACATGGCAGCCAATTGCACACAGCAGGTCCCACAAAGAGTCATGGATTGAGTATTTATTTGAAGGGATGAACTGCGGAAAAACAATCCGCCAATTGACTAACAACTGGATTCCTACGTCCTGCTGGTAAACAGAGGCTTGTGGAGTAAGGAAACTTGCCCAGTGTTTTTCCCTGCCTGGGAATTGAACCCAGGTCTCTTGCTTGTGAGGCGAGCGGTCTAACCACTGAGCTACAGGACTGATGTGTTGTGAAGGGACTGAGGTTTGTACCTGAGGAAGGGAACCATATCCCATTCTCTTTCCGTCCGCCTCCTGACGCAGCACCACCTCCAGCACCTTCTGGCTGAGCAGCGCTTTAAAGTCCTTGGGATCGTCCGGAACATTTAGGAATATCCTGGCCGTGTTCGTGGCCTCCCCGTCCGCATAGTCCAGCAGGCTCTTCTTCCCCATGAAGTGGCCTGGGGCAAACACACGGCAAGGGAAATGTAAAGCTGGGTATTTCCCCATAACAGTGTCACCGCATCACAACAGCTCGAGCCAATCCCCACTGACTCCATATCACAAAATGGATCGATTTCAAGATCCTCACATTCGTTTTGAAATGCCTTCACACCCGACACCTCCCCATCTCTCCAACCTGCTACCCCCCCCCACCCCACAACCCACTGCCTCGGCTCGACTGGCTCCAGCCTCCTCCATGTCCCTCGTGCCCTCCCAAACCCTCTCATCATCCCAAATTATCACCTCGTCCCAAACCTTCTCCCCATCCCAAACCCTCTCCCCATCCCAAACCCTCTCTTCCCAAACCCTCTCCCCATTCCAAATCCTCTCCTCGTCTCAAACCCTCTCCCCGCCCCAAACGCGTTTCCGCATTCCAAACCCTCTCATCCCAAACCCTCTCCCCATCCCAAACCCTCTCTTCCCAAACCCTCTCCCCATTCCAAATCCTCTCCTCGTCCCAAACCCTCTCCCCGCCCCAAACGCGTTTCCGCATTCCAAACCCTCTCATCCCAAACCCTCTCATCCCAAACCTTGTCCCCATCCCAAATCCTCTCCCCATCACAAACCCTCTCTCCCAAACTCTCTCCCCATCCCAAACCCTCTCTTCCCAAACCCTCTCCCCATCCCAAACTCTTTCCTAGACCCAAACCTTCTCCCTGTCTCAAACCCTCTCATCCCAAACCCTCTTCCCGTCTCAAACCCTCTCCCCATCCCAAACCCTCTCCCCGCCCCAAACCTTTTTCCGCATCCCAAACCCTCTCATCCCAAACCCTCTCATCCCAAACCCTCTCCCCATCCCAAACCCTCTCCCCGCCCCAAACCTTTTTCCGCATCCCAAACCCTCTCATCCCAAACCCTCTCATCCCAAACCCTCTCCCCATCCCAAACCCTTTCCCCCACTTCTTGTTAAATTTTTTGTAAAGGATAATTACTAGTATTACTGTACTCTATTTATGTGCTCTGCCCATTTATGTGCTTCTCCCCATCACAAGGGTTTGCGATGGGGAGAAGGTTTGGGAAGAGAGGGTTTGAGAAGAGAGGATTTGGGATGAGAGGTTTTGGGAATGCAGATTGGGTTTGGGATAGGGAGAGGGTTTGGGATGAGAGGGTTTGGGATGGGGAGAGGGTTTGGGATGGGGAGAGGGTTTGGGATGAGAGGGTTTGGGAATGAGGATTGGGTTTGGGAAGGGGAGAGGTTTTGGGATGGGGAGAGGGTTTGGGATGGGAAGAGGGTTTGGGATGGGGAGAGGGTTTGAAATGAGAGGGTTTGGGATGAGAGGGTTTGGAAAGGGGAGAGGGTTTGGGATGGGGAGAGGGTTTGGGATGTGGAAAAGGGTTTGGGGTGGGGAGAGGGTTTGGGACGGGGAGAGGGGATTGGGTTTGGGAAGGGAAGAGGGTTTGGGAAGAGAGGGTTTGGGAAGAGAGGATTTGGGATGAGAAGTTTTGGGAATAGGGATTGGGTTTGGGAAGGGGAGAGGGTTTAGGATGAGAGGGTTTGGGATGGGGAGAGGGTTTGGGATGAGAGGGTTTGGGAAGACAGGGTTTGGGAAGAGAGGATTTGGGATGAGAAGTTTTGGGAATAGGGATTGGGTTTGGAAAGGGGAGAGGGTTTAGGATGAGAGGGTTTGGGATGGGGAGAGGGTTTGGATGAGAGGGTTTGGGATGGGGAGAGGGTTTGGGATGCGGAAAAGGGTTTGGAGCAGGGAGAGGGTTTGGGACGGGAAGAGGGTTTGGGACGGGAAGAGGGTTTGGGATGGGAAGAGGGTTTGGGATGAGGAGAGGGTTTGGGATGGGGGGAGGGTTTGGGTTGGGGAGAGGGTTTGGGTTGAGAGAGTTTGGAATGGGGAGAGGGTTTGGGGTGAGAGGGTTTGGGATGGGGAGAGGGTTTGGGAAGAGAGGGTTTGGGATGAGGAAAGGGTTTGGGATGGGGAGAAGGTTTGGGATGGGGAGAGGGTTTGGGATGGGGAGAGGGTTTGGGAAGAGAGGGTTTGGGAAGAGAGGGTTTGGGATGGGGAGAGGGTTTGGGAAGAGAGGGTTTGGGATGAGAGGGTTTGGGAATGGGGATTGGGTTTGGGAAGGGGCGAGGGTTTGGGATGGAGAGAGGGTTTGAAATGAGAGGGTTTGGGATGAGAGGGTTTGGGATGAGAGGGTTTGGGATGAGAGGGATTGGGATGGGGAGAGGGCTTGGGATGGGGAGAGGGCTTGGGATGGGGAGAGGGCTTGGGATGGGGAGAGGGCTTGGGATGGGAGGTTTTGGGATGAGAGGGTTTGGGATGGGAGGAAATAACTACCTGTTGCACTGATGTACTTTTTGTGACTAAATCTGTACATTCCAGGAAAGTTTAATTTTTGAGGCCAATAAAGAGGAGACGGAAAAACAAATAAGAGATCGAGAGGAAAAGAGAACATATCCAATGATTAAATCTTGTTACTTTCATTCCCTTCAAGACGAAAGCTATCACTCCAACATTCAACCGCAATATTAATTTAATATTCATTTCAAAAAAACAAGTGGCCAACATTCCTAAATTCACAGAATACATATTTCTGAAAATCCAGACACGATTTTTAAAAAAAAGAATTTCTGATTTAACAATAATTGACGGTCTCCAGTCCGGTCCCTGAGCCAGGAGGGTCCACAGTACCCCAGGGCACTGCTGACAGCCCAGCCCAGCCCAGCCCAGCCTAGCCCGGCACTTCGACAGGACCTGGAAGGGCAGACGCTTGTGAGCAAAACGCGGCAGCCAATTGTGCACAGCAGTGCCCCACTGGGAATCCAGGGAATCCTCCCCCTCAGCTACTGTTAACCCCACAAGCCAAAGCCCTAACGGGTCGGGTGGCCCCAGCTGGACAAGCAGCGGGAAAGCTTGGCAGACAGTGATACCAATGGCAAACTGTGTGGGTTTAGTTGGTTAGACTCCAGCAGTTACCCCAACGCACACTCTGGGGTCCCCCCCCCCCAAGCCTTGGCTCTCACCAACCTGCGCCTAATACTCTCCGGAGTTAGGTAAACAGGATGGGTCCCTCCAGGGGGAGAGAGAGAGAGAGAGAGAGAGGGGAGCACATTCCATTCCAACAATCTCTCTCTGGGATCGCCATGTGTAGGTGGGATGTGGGGAATTCTCAGTTGGGTTTGGAGTCTCTTTAAACACGGAGATGGGTTTCCACGTGTGTCAGACACCTAATCCCGTGTTAGCCCACTGACACTTAAACCAGGAAGCTTATGAAGCAAAGCCAGCTCATCCCAACTCTGATCCTTAATCCGTTTTGAAATGAAATGGGAAATGAATATAAAAATATAATAATCCTTTCATTTGATACAGCGCCTTATCACGTCTTCGAGACATCTCAAACCCTTCACAGAATAAATATACTGTAAAGTGCATTGACTGCATATTTTGTGGGCGAAACGCGGCAGATAATTGTGCCCCTCAGCGTCCCACCAACAGCCGTGGACTCAGGTGACCAAATTATTATTTTGTTGAGAGGATAACCCCCGGAAACGCAATCCGCCAATTGACTAACAAGTGAGTTCCTATTAAACAGACAGAGGTGTGTGAAGTAAGGAAACTTGACCAACGTTTTGCCCGACAGGGAATCAAACCCACGTCCCTCTCGCTTTCGAGGCGCGTGCTCTTGCCACCGAGCTACGATGCCTCCGCCCCCCCTGACAGCACGGCGTCTGGTCTCTCACCTGTCGCCCACAGGTTGCCTCTGGGGTTGACGTTGATCTTGGAGACCTTGTTCCTGAGCGCAGTCAGATCCAGACTGACTCCGGCTGTCACCGAGACGTAGGGGAAAACCAGCAGATAAACCAGCAATGCCAACCGGCACAGCCTCGCCACAGGGTCCACTGCCATCCTCACACAGACGGCTGTGTCTGTCTGTGTATCTAGTCTGTGTCTGTGTGATGTGTGTCTGTTTGGCTGTGTCTGTCTGATTGATTATTTGTCTGCCTGCCTGTCTGTGTGACTGTCTGTGTATCTGTCTGTGTGTCAGTCTGTCTGTGTGACTGTCTGTGTCAGTCTGTCTGTGTGACTGTCTGTGTGTCTGTGTGACTGTCTGTGTCAGTCTGTCTGTGTCTGTGTGTCTGTGTGACTGACTGTCTGTCTGGTTGGTGTGAGTTGGATCAGAGCTTCTCTCGGGCTTTGGCAGTTCGGCTCCCGCTACAATCTGTGCCTTTTATACCCCGAGCGGTGGGGGGGGAGTGGGGGGGGGGGGGGGAGTGGGGGGGGGGTGCGGTGGGGGGGGGGAGTGGGGAGGGGTGAGGGGGGGATTGGCTTCTCGGCTCCAGTGACTAACTCGGGCTCCGCGAGAGAGAGAGAGAGAGAGAGACTCAGAGACTGGAAACCTCAGCCACTCCCTCACTTACCGCGGGACTGAGACACAGAGAGACTCACTCACTCACTCTCACACACTCACTCTCACTCACTGTCTCACACTCACTCACTCTCACACACTCACTCACTCTCACTCACTGTCTCACACTCACTCACTCTCACACTCACTCACTGTCTCACTCACTCTCACACTCACTCACACACACTCACACTCACTCACTGTCTCACTCACTCTCACACTCACTCACTCTCACACTCACTCAGGGATGGAGACACACTCACACACTCACAGTCCGCTCCTGCGGCACAGACACGGGACAGAGCGGGAGGAGGGCTGGTGGGGGTGTGGGGGGCTGGTGGTGGGGGGGGGCTGGTGGTGGGGGGGGCTGTGTGTGTGGGGGGCTGGGGGGGGGGTGGGGGGGGGGCTGGTGGGGTGTGGGCGTGTGGGGCTGGGGGGGTGGGGGGGGGGGCTGGTGGGGGTGTGGGGCTGGTGGGGGTGGGGGGGGGGGCTGGTGGGGGTGTGGGGCTGGTGGGGGTGTGGGGGGGCTGTGTGTGGGGGGGGCTGGTGGTGGGGGGCTGTGTGTGTGGGGGCTGGGGGGGGGGTGGAGCTGGGGGGGGTGTGGGGGGGGGCTGTGTGTGTGGGGGGCTGGTGGTGGGGGGGGCTGTGTGTGTGGGGGCTGGGGGGGGGGTGGAGGGGGGGCTGGTGGGGGTGTGGGGGGGGGGCTGGTGGTGTGGGGGGGCTGGTGGTGGGGGGCTGTGGTGGGGGGGTGTGTGTGTGGGGGGGTGTGGGGGGGGGCTGTGTGTGTGGGGGGCTGGTGGGGGGGGCTGGGTGGGGGGGTGTGGGGGGGGGCTGTGTGTGGGGGGGGCTGGTGGTGGGGGGCTGGTGTGTGGGGGGGTGGTGGGGGGGGGGGCTGGTGGTGGGGGGGCTGGTGGTGGGGGGGGCTGGTGTGTGGGGGGCTGGGGGGCTGGTGGGGTGGGGGGGGGGCTGGTGGTGGGGGGGGGCTGGTGGTGGGGGGGGGGGTGGTGGGGGGGGGCGGGTGGGGGGCTGGTGGGGGGGGTGGGGCTGGTGGTGGGGGGGGGGGCTGTGTGGTGGGGGGGGCTGGGGGGGTGGGGGTGGTGGGGGGGGGGCTGGTGGTGGGGGGGGGGGCTGGTGGTGGGGGGGGCTGGTGGGGGGGGGCTGGTGGGGGGGGGGCTGGTGGGGGGGGGGGGGGTGGAGGGGTCGGAGCTGCCGATGGCTTTTGGGGGAAAGACTGAAGATGGGATATAAAGAATCCGAGAGCTGTAATTGTCTCAGTATAATCTGTGTGTTGTGTGTAACTGTGTTGTGTGTAACTGTTGTGTGTAACTGTGTTGTGTGTAACTGTTGTGTGTAACTGTTGTGTGTAACTGTGTTGTGTGTAACTGTGTTGTGTGTAACTGTTGTGTGTAACTGTGTTGTGTGTAACTGTTGTGTGTAACTGTTGTGTAAGGCTGTTCGTGTGTATATAATACGTGTGTCCGTGTTTGTGTATATTTGTAGATATCTGTAAACATGTCAGTGTGTTTGGTGTATTGTGTGTGTTTGTGTGTATATATTTGTGTGTGTATACAATTTTGTGTTACACACCAACTCTTGTGTGTGTGTATATATATATGTGTGTGTGTATGTGTGTATATGTTTCTTTTGTATATACATGTGTGCATGTATGTTTCTCTGTGTATGTGTGTATACATGTGTGCATATATTTTTGTTTGTGTATATTTCTGTGTGTTTGTGTGTGTATTTGTGTGCACTTATCTTTGTATGTGCAATATAGTATGTGTGTATTTTGTGAATGTCTGTGTGTGTATTTCTGTGTATGTGCGTGTGAGAAAGTAAAGCTATAGTCTCTCTCTCTCTGCGACTCTCACTGACACCTTGGGACGTCCTCCCGACGTGAAAGACGCTATACAAATGCAATCTTGTTGTTGTTGTTGTTGAGCTGAGTTACAGTATATTTCCCCAGTGACCATCTGCTGAACAGAAACCACAGATTTTAATGTTAAGCTTGAGTCCTCGGTGTGAATAATCTGCTCCGGTCTCTTACAGACAGGGACACGATGCCTAATTATACTATTTGACTAAATTTAGCTCAAAATCCCAGTCTTTAGCCTTGTGTTAATAGCCGGGCTGTGCCATCACTCACAGGAGCCGTCAGGAAAGCAGAGCTGGACAGAGCCAGACAAGGGCGGAACTGCTACTCCCTTTTACAGCAACTGTAAGCATCTCAACTCCTGTTAACCCCACAAGCCAAAGCCCTAACGGGTCGGGCGGGCCCAGCTGGACAAGCAGCGGGAAAGGCTTGGCAGACAGTGATACCAATGGCAAACTGTGTGGGTTTAACTGGTTAGACTCCAGCAGTTACCCCAACGCACACTCTGGGTTCCCCCCCCCCCAAGCCTTGGTTCTTGCCAACCTGCGCCTAATAATTTTCGGAATTAGGTAAACAGGAAATGTCCCTCCAGGGAGAGAGAGAGAGCGCATTCCATTCCAACAACCTATCTCTGGGATTGCCATGTGTCGGTGGGAGGCCTGGAATTCTCAGTTTGTTTTGGAGACTCTTAAGCAACGGTGATGGGTTTCCACACGTGTCAGACACCCGGCTGGGGGGGAAAACAAAGTGCGGGACCAGAACCCAGCTACTCGCTTTCAACAACTTTAAGCATCTCCAATGGACTCCGACCACATCTGGACAAATGTGTTTTTTCCATTAAACTTGTTTTACCAGGAGAGAGACGCTGTGATGTGTTTTATTTGCTCACCCTCCCAGCCTGTACAGCATTCCCTCGGGTGACATAGGCAGTGTTCGTCCGTGAAACTTTCTGGGGTGAGTGCACATCTCGCTGGTAATTAATAATAATAATCATTGCGTTTGATATAGCACCTTATTGTCTTCGAGACGTCTCAAAGCGCTTCACAGAATATACTGTAAAGTGAATTGACGGTATATTTTGTAGGCAAAACATGGCAGCCAATTGCGCACAGTTTTTTGTAATCATTTAAACGTTTTCCTTGAAGTGAATGAACATTTTTTATCAACAACAACGGCAAATTACATTTGTGTAGCACCTTTCATGTCGGGGGTTCATCCCAAGGTGCTGGACAGTCAGGGATTTGGACCCAAGCTGTTGGTCAGGACATTGGGAGAGAGAAACGCACTTCACTTTTATATACAAGAATCCTTTATTTTAATGTGCTTTTAAACTTGTAATCCAACACTCTCAGGGTAACAGATACTTCTTTTGACCAAGTATTGTATCACCTTTGAAGATCATTTTTGTAGATGGTGGGAGCGCTGCATTTTCAGAGGTGTGGGCTTTGAAATGAGACATTAAACCAAGGTCCTGTCTGCCTGTTCAGGGGGATGTTAAAGATCCTGTGGCGCTATTGGAAAAGAGAGGGGAGTTTCTCTCTCTCGGTGTCCTGGCCAACAATCTCCCAACAGAATTGGTCACTCATTCCATGGCTGTTTGGAAGACATTGCTGTGTGCAAATTGGCTGCACATTTCACCCACAAAATACAGTCACTACACTTCACAATAAAATCTTGTGAAGCGCTTTGAGATGTCCTCACAACATGAAAAGCACTATACCAAATGCAAGGATTATTATTATTGTTATGCTGTGAGTTTCTCACTGCTAGAATCCACCAGTTTACAGTCTGGCTCCAGATAAATCGGGTACTTTAGGAGTTCTTCAAAGATAACGACACAGATGGAAACTCGTTAGGCAGACTCTCTCTCCTCACCCTCTGTCTTGCACTCTGGTACAGCTGTTTTATTAGACGAATATCAATTACATCGATTTATCTCCGATCTTCCTGCTCAGAACACAAAGCCCTGATTCAAAGTAATACTTTCAAATTCAGTTCCTTTCTACAAACAACCAAACTGATCAGCAAAAAATCAGAAGAAGTCAATTATCTGGTTAAATATTTCACCTCGAATCAAATAATACAGAGCCTTCAACTTGTTAATCTTAAAGTAACAAAGTAGTAATTGATTATATGATTTAGAAATATATTGAGATATTTGGTTCCTTATCTTGTACAATTCCTTTTATTTGCAATTCTGGTATAAGATTGTTGATACCTAACCTTTGTTACTTGGAAAGGGTGAGCTAATCACCCATTCAGTGAAATATGTAACATTTAATCATAATAATAGTAATCCTTGCATTTGATATAGCACCTTATCTCATCATTGAAACGTCTCTAAAAAGTGCTTCACAGAATATAAAATGTATTTTGTAGATGAAACCCGTTAGCCAGTTTCATTTCCGAACCTTTAACCAGTATCCATTGTAGAGTATGTCGCATTGAGACCTCGAGGATTATTTATAGTTTAAATTCCCGTTGAGCTGCCAGGATAATTAGGATTGCCAGTGGAGATAGCACCCAGTCAGGGCAGCATCTGAACTGCTAAATATTCAGCATCTCGTTCATCAGAGGCGACAAACAGACAAATCTATGAACAGACAGGAGCCGCGAGCAGAAACAGGCACACGTCACTTTGATCTGGATCTTACATTCTATTTTATTCAATCAAACCACATAATATCACCATCATCATAATAATAATCCTTGCATTTCATATAGCGTCTTATCATGTCTTTGAGAAGTCTCAAAAGTGCTTCACAGGATATACAGTAAAGTGTAATATAATACCACTCCATAAATGAGAAATATGTCATCTGTTTAACTTTAGCGTGCCTTAAAATCCAATTGATTAAGAGTTCTCGCTCTCTCTCTCTTCCTCTCCGTGGATGTGCAGGGAATTCAAGTGGGCAAGAAACTGACCGAATAATCTGTATATTGATCAGAGTTTGGTGTTTGTAGAATTTGAAAGTAATGCCTTGAATCAGAACATTATGTCATTAAATCAAGAGTGAAAATGACAAACGGTTCTACTTTCGCATTCAATACCATCAGCAAACTTTTTCTGGTTAGCTGTAGCACATACTAGACCATCCTGCAATCGAATTATTGTTACCATTAAACACCCTCAGAATGAGAATCCCATTTTTGCCCCTCACTGACTGAGATCTTAATAGCCGGCAGTCAGAGTATTATCTCCTTATAGAATCATAGAATACAGTACAGAAGGATACCATTGTCTGTGTCGGCTCTTTGGAAGATCTACCCAATCAGTCCCACTCTCTTGCTGTTTCCCCATATCCTTGCACATTTTTCCTTTTCAAGATCCTCTTCAATTCCCTTTTGAAAGTTGTTATTGAATCTGTTTCCACGCTTTCGGGCAGCGCGTTTCAGACCGTGACAACTCTGTGTATCTGTCACTCTGCCCTCTCTCAATCTTTTTCTCCCACATGAGGTATAAGTAAACCTGTCCTCCTGTCTTATGGAGTGTTAGGTCCATGCCTATCCTGTTACTGTCAGTGACAGATATCCAGCTTATTACCATATTCCCTGGGGCTTTGGGATTTGAAAGAAATGACAGATCTCACTTTGGCCCCGAAGTCTTTCCTCCGGTGCAAACAAGATCAGCTCAGCAAGCTTTGCTCATACCGTCCTCATTTCTGGGCGCACTTTGGCTGTCACTACACTTAAATCCTGTGAAGCGCTTTGAGACGTCCTTCTGACATGAAGGATGCTGTACCAAATGCAAGATTATTATTATAACTTTGGCCCTGAGTATGGAATCTTCTCTAAACCATCAGAAAGTTTCAAATGCTGACAGGATTTATGCGATGGAATGTAATGGCTGTTTGGAAGAACTATTGTATCACCGGAGTTCTGTCCTGGCTAACAATCCAACAGATACACTGGTTATTATAACAATAATAATTTGGTCACTCAATCCATGACTGTTTGTGGGACACTGCTGTGCGAAATTGGCTGCTGCGTTCATCTATAAATAGTCTCTATTCTTAACAGTAATCACTGTAAAGTGCTTGGAGACATTTTGATGCTATGTTCAACACGAGGCCTAATACATTCCTGTAGGTAAGTGGTGAGCTAGCTATTCAATCATTGAGTGATTCAATCCTAAGTCATTTTACTTGTCATGTATCTTGACACATCTACAACTTACATGCCAAGAAATGTGGCATTTCAGTCAGTATTATTATTATCTTTAAGACAGTTTTGAATTCTTCAGTGCTTTTTTGAAAATGTCTCAAAATGCTTCACAGGATTTAGTGCAATCAAGTGTAGTTTGTAGGTGAATGCAACAGCCAATTTGCATTCAGCTGTGAAGCAAATGACCAATTTTGTTGTGAAGTTATTGGAGAATCTCTCTTCTCTTTTGTGCCATAGGATGTATAATAATAATAATCCGAGCATTTTATAGTGCCTTATTATGTCTTTGCGATGTCTCGAATCGCTTCACGGGATATAGTGTAAAGTGAACTGACTGTATATTTTTTGGGTGAAACGTAGCAGCCAATTGCATACAGCAGTGTCCCACAAACAGTCGTGGATTGAGTGACCAAATTATTATTTTTTTTTTGAAGGGATTATTACCCCCAGAAAAGTGATCTGCCAATCGACTAACAACTAGGTTTCTACTTACTGCTAGATGAAGAGGTGTGTGGAGTAACAAAACTTGCCCAACGTTTAGTCCTGCCCCGGGAATCAAACCCAGCTCCTCTCATTTGTGAGGCAAGTTCTCTAATCACTGAGCTCCAGGACACCAACTGAATGGGCAAACAGGATCCGTTTAACATCTCATCCGAGGGATGGCACCTCCAACAATCCAGCACATTCAAGGCACTGTACTGGAGCATCAGCCTGGTCTGAGTTCAAAATCCCAACTCAGAGGTCAGAGGAATCAGGATGACACCTGGACTTGAACAGGGTTACCACACCCATATTGTAGTGCAGTATTGCTCACCTGAGATATTGTCATGTCAAATGTGAAACGAGCAAAACAAAACTACTTAAATTGAAAGGAGTAACCATGAAGCCGTCGGTAAGAGAGTGAACAGAGCAATTTTACCTCCAGGTCACCAGCGATGAGTGAAAACCACAACACCTTGTGTTCATAGAATCTTCCAGCAGAGGGAGGCCATTCATCTCATCTTGCCTGTGCAAGTTCTTTGAAAAAACTATATCAGTCCCATTCCCATTTTACCCAATAGCCCTGCAAATTTTTCCTTTTAAGTACCTATCCGATTCCCTTTTGAAACCCATTATCAAATCAGTTTCCACCACCCTTTCAGGCAGCGCATTCCAGACCGTAACAAATCTCTGGGTAAAAAAAATTCTCCTTTTCTCCCCTCTGGTCCTTTTGCCAATTATCTTAAATCTATGGTTACTGACCCACCCGCTAGAGGAAACAGTTCCTCCTCATCTACTCTATCAAAACCCCTCATAATTTTGAACATCTGTTAAATCTCACCTCAACAGTCTCTGCTCTAAGGAGAATAATCCCAACTTCTCTCGTCTCTCCACATAACTGAAGTCTCTCATGCCTGGTGTTATGTGGGTCATTTATAACAATACTCCCAAGTCTTTATTTGAGAGAGGGATCAAAAATGACAATATTTGGATTAATTTAATTAGCACCTAGATATGTGCTCGCACATTTATTTTAGCTCAAGTCGCTGGGTTACTAAGCTCAGACCACAGACCATCAGTAAGAGGCTGAATAGGGCAATTTTGCTTAAATCTTTTCCGCTCAGCAGACTCCAGCCTGCTCCACGTCCCCCACCCAGCCCACCCACGATTGGTGGATGGGCTTCAGCTTCTCTACTCCACCCTTTGGAAGTCCATCCCACATTCCCTTCGCCTCGCTCCCTCCCTTGCCTCCTTCAAGGCATGTCTCAAGACCCTCCTCTTCGACCGCACCCTAGGCCACCCTCCTACCCTCTCTACCCTCCACCTCCCCTGACCCCAATCCCCTGCTCGGGTTCAAATCCCCGACTGTCCAGTGCTTGGGGACGTGCTCCCGATGTGAAGGGCGCTGTGTAAATGTAATTTTGTATTGTATTTGCTGCGTTTTCCCAAATCAGGTATTATTGTGCTGCTGTCATGTTGCCAACATCACCTTGTGGTCCAATTCGTTTTCACTCAGTGCGCTTGGGTAACTCAGCCCGACGAGTGAATTGGACACATCATCTTATGTGATCCAGAGCTGGGGAGAAATGTAAAGACAGGGATGATGTCCAAGTCAATCAAAGTGGTTTTAATGTTACAAATAGGAACTTCGGTTCATAACCTGCTGTCTTACTGAAGTGCTTTGATTGTGTGTAATTCAATGAGGATGTCAGGTGGTTGTCATACACTTTCAACAGCTTGATCACTGCAGAACCTCTGACCCTGGGCTGCTGTTCAGCAGAATTTTCTTTAGAACAATAGGGAAAAAACTGACGGCAGGGTCTGGGTAAACACAACAACTTGCATTTATGTTAGTAAATTTAGCCAAAAATAGCGTTGACAAATAGTGTTGAACATTACCTCAGTGTCACCAGGTAATTGGCATTGGTCCCGGTGCTGGGAGTAATCCAGACCTGACTGTTCCTGGGAAAGTACAGCGCGCACCAGTGATTATGCCATAAACTGCAGGCAATCCAGTGATCTCACAGCCTGGGTCCATTTCCAGGTGAATGCAAGGTTTCTGCCCCATAAAGTGCAGGGTGTTCACAAAGTCCTGTTACCACCACCCCCCAACCCCCACGTTGTTTTCTTACAATGAATGTTTGTTTATTTCAGTGGCAATAGTGTTATAGTGAGTCGAATGTTACAATGTCTGATTCCAGTCACTCCCTCCTCACTGACTCCATGTTACAGATGTGGAACTGAACATTGCAAAGGATCATTATCTGCCATGAAATTGCTGGAGCTCACACACACCCATCCTCTGGACAGCTAAATAGTTAAACACTTGTAACTTGTACTGAATACATTTAAGATGTACTTCTAAATACAATTACCATCCTGCTTACATGTGTTGGTCAGTGAACTGTAGTTAAAAAAACACACATGGGGTAACAGGACTTTGTGAACACCCTGTACATAAGCAGCAGTGGACAGAGCAATGACACCACATCACACCCGGGGGAACCGCACTGAAGGCGTAAAACATTTTCTTCTAACGACTTACATTTATATAGGCCCTTCATGTGGGGTAGCTTCCAACGCTTGACAGTGGTGGAGTCTGACACTGAGTCAGGGGGAGATGGAAGTGACTGTAAAAGGTCTGTAGGCGGGATTTGAAGATGGGGGGGGTCAAAGCGAGGGATTGAGGGAGAGAGCTAGGAGTTTGCTTTCAATAGCATTTACCTTCCACCTTTATCACATTCGACAGCCGATCAAGTGCAGCACATTTCATACAACCTGCTGTAGACATCCTGTGTATTTTATTGAGGGGACTGCCTTATGTTGGACTTCAGTTCCACAAGTGCCTGTGGCCAACTGTTCCCTCGCCTCGACATTGACAACAGGAAATAAACCATTCACAAGCCTCTGTAACTGGGTGGGTCTGTGTGCGCGTTTGCCACTGCATAGCCTACTCCTCGTCTCCCGTCTGGCCTGCCCCACCGTCGGCAGTCGGGTCTTCAGCCTCTCTGCCCCCACCCTTTGGAACTCCATCCAGAGTCCCTTCACCTCGTTCCCTCCCTCCCTTACCTCGCCTCCATCAAGACCCATCTCAAACCCCATCCTCTTACCCTCCACCCTCCTGATCCCCAGCTCGGGTCTAAAGTACCTGACTGTCCAGGGCCTTAGGACGTTCTCCCAACATGAAGAGCACTATATAAATGCAAGCTGTTGTACAGTGAGTTATCCTCCCTTACTGGTGTTTCGGTCGATATCAGTAAACTCAGCATTTTGCAGGAGTGAAGCTGAAGCGGGTTTGGGCTTTAATGGGAGAGTGTTCCACCAGGCGGTGCTGTACCAGCAGAGCTACTGAAACAGAGGACTGATTTAATAAATATGTGAGGATGCAAAAGCAGGGGCTGTTTTTTTTAAGCCCCCCAAAAACTGTGAACAAAACGCACAAGACTGGCAGCAAGTTCTACAAATGGGTTTATTCGTGTTCCGAGACCATTTTTTGCAGTATCGGGAGCGTGCTGGCTGGCAATAGCCAGGCTGGTAAAATTACACCACTGTCCCCACCACAAATGAAGCCATTGACATTTTGCCCAGCATAAAAACAAGGGCTGACGATTTCCAGAGTATCTCTCTCTGTGCTGGTGATCAGCAAAGAGCACTCTGCTTCCAAACACTGGGACAAAAATAACCATACTGAAACCTGTCAAATACAGGGTGACCAAAAAGTCATGAAACCATACAATGCTTAATAAGTCTTAAAGATGATACTTTTGTGTTTTTTTTAAAAAGATAACCGGGTAGGTAGCTTCACGACTTTTTGGTGACCCTGTATATAGCCTTCCTGAGGGCCCTGTCTAAAAGGTAGTAATTCAACACAGAAAAAGACAACAGACAGAAATTAACTACTGCATTCCCAGAATATTGCTGAAGCATCACACAGCCCCAAGAGCAAAAGATGGTCTCGAGCAGTGTGCCTCGCTACTCTCCAGTGAACAGCTCTAAGCAAATGTGATCAAGCTGCTGACCTGACTTGTACTTAAAACAATTACAGTTCAACCCCAAATGGGTGAGCAGGCACTTCAAAACAACGCAAAATACTCGGAATTCACATTTTAAACAAAATTACCTCACAGCTAGGATTGGGAGAAGAGATCATAAACAGTGTAAACAAGTACATTGGGGTGTTTGAGAGGAGTACTATGGGGATTGAGCAGTATTAAAACAAGAACCTCTAATGGTAATTTTTCCATTTGATACAGCACTTTTCACACGCAAAAGTGGCATCCATTTCACACAGCAATGTCTCACAAACAGCCATGAAATGAATGACCAATTTTATTTGGGAGATTACCTTGGGAGAGAGAAACTCCCGTCTCTTTTTGAATAGTACCTTTGATGTGCACCTGCACAGGCAGATTGGACATTGGTTAATGTTAATATAATCTTAAGGATGACACCTCCAACAACCCAGTGGTCCCCCATCACTGCCCTTGAGTGTCATCCTAGACTGTGAGCTCAAAGTCCCAATGTGGGGCTTGAACCCACAACCTTGTGACACCCGACACACAAAATAGACTTCAAAAGCTTTGGGAATTTCCAACTCATTATCATTGGGCCCCATGGAGTTTGCCATAGCTGGGGAGGATGGTATACATCTTACTAATTATCAGTTACCACATTCTGTACCAATTTCATGTTTCAGTTTTGACCTTATTCTCACGAGGTTTAGCTGTCAGTGTAAAGAAATGCGCTACAGGGATTAGAATGAAGTTTATCCTCAATTAAATTATTTTGTGAAGCAAATAAATTCCTTTTCCGGTTGCACCTTTGCCCACCATTGACAGGTTGGTGAAACTGCTTTGATGTGGCATTGTATTTGGAAGGTATTTAAAATACAAGCATTTAGGCTCTCAGTCTATTTGTTATTCACTATGTAACAAGAGACAGGGTTAGACCATCATATATTTTGCTGTCTCTTGGCATCTCTACATTATGTCCCACTGGCAAGAGTGCAGCTCAATGATCAATTTGCCGTTCACTCTGTTTTGAGTTGGAGCCAGACTAAAACGTGATAGTTGGTGTCCGTCCGTATAATCCCAACCAGGGTTATATTGTGCTTCACTGTGCATGTATGTAGAAAGCAGGTCAGTTTCTCCCAGTATAAAATGGCTGACCTCTGGGTCATCAGGTCACTGCTGTCACGGTGTTGCACAAGGAGGCGACGTGGGCAGCAACACCATGTTTCAGAAATTGGACAGTTTTAGTGTGCAAGAAGCTGGCCGATGATTTCAAGCAAAGCCTTGGGCTTCCTGCACATTTGATTGAGTTAAAACAAATGCTAGAATGAGCATGTGATAACGGGGCACAGGGAAATGGAGGTGAGGGTGTGGGAATCGTGAGTCCTACACTCCCATTTCCCCAGTATAAACCTATGACTGGCTCCAGGCTGCTCTGATGGGGGACTGAGAAAGCTGCAACACTTTTAACTGTTTTGTGTCAAGACAATTTCTAGAGTACGAACCTTCGCAAAAACACCTGAAAAACCAATGGGCAGAAAGCAGAAATCCTCGGGAATGCAGAGAGGCAGAGCTGCACTATTACTGGTCATTTTCTTCATATAAAAATATTTGGCTTAGGGTGGGGAGGAGCTCTGCAACAGATTCACCGCTCACTCTCGATGGACTAACACAAAGAGTCCCAGCAGAACGAGCACTGCATACTGTAAAACAGAAGAGCCCAACATTACAGTAAACACTCAAATAATGACGGAATAGAAAAAAAACAAAAGGTTTGAACTGGAAATGGAATTCAAGTTGTTACCTTAAATTTGGGATAGTCGTTCATAAGAATTGTCACAATGCCTATATAAGGCACAAAGCTGGAAAAAAATAAAACATTTACATGAACACATGATAAAATCCAATTTCCCATTCTCCAGTGTAGACATCAAACCCTCCCCTACTATAAATAATAATAATTTTCCTTGCATTTGATATAGCACCTTATCAAGTCTTCAAGACGTATGAAAATGCTTGACAAAATACACTGTAAAAGGATTTGATTGTGTATTTTGTGGGTGAAACCCGGCAGCCAATTGTGCACAGCAGTGTCTCACAAACAGTCGTGGATTGAGTGACCAAATTATTATTATTATTATTATTCGTAGGGAATATTACCTCTGGAAAACTGATCCGCCAATCGACTACAACTGGGCTCTTATTTACTGCTATGTAAACAGAGGCGTGCGGAGTAAGAAAGTTTGCCCAGCTGGAAATCAAACCCAGGTCCTCTCGCTTGCGAGATGAGTGCTCAAACCACTACGCTACAGGACGCCACTGTATTATACAAGTCAAAGTACAAATTATTTACATCTAAATAACTTTTGAGTGGATAAAATGCGTCACGTGACGTGGTCTTTGCTAGGTTTCCTGATATCAGCTGTGGCATAGTGGCCTTTGCGTCCTTATGTTCAACAAAACCTAGCTAGGGTTTCCACTCCAAAGCCCGGCTATTGTGAGGGTTATCAGACAGCCTTCTGATCATCAGCTCATCTGTACAGGTTACCAAAATTGGTTGCTTGCTCTCTGGTGTTTAAAGAGTTATCATGCTCCAGTGTAGAACTGTGAGCGTGACTTAACAGGGTTATAAAGAGCAATACAGATAGTAAACAAGCTATTATCACAGCTTTCATTCCTATCAAAGTGTCTGAGTAACATAGGAAAGTGCTGTGCAATCTATAAAATGATCAATCTCTACGGCTAACCACTCACTCTCCTAAAGTTAATCTCTGTAAACCTCTGATTAAGGTAAGTCACAAAAATGATACCATTGGAACTTTGGATATTTACAGCACAGAGTTTCATGTTTGGCCCTCACCTTACTGAAACACCTATCCTTTTAGTTCCATTCAACACATTGCCCATTAGTAGTTGATAGTTTTAAAAAAAATGTTTCAACATCTTTAGTGATTGAAAACTCTTAAAATGTATTCTACGCATTAACAACAACAACAACATTACATGAGTTTAGCGCCTTTCACGTCAGGAGGACGTTCCAACGTGCTAGACAGACAGATTTAGGGACCCGAGCTGGGATCGGGGTGGGGGATGGAAGCAGGGAAATCAAAAGGACCGTCGAAGAGGAGGGTCTTGAGATGTGTCTTGAAGCTGGCAAGGCGGGGGGACTGCGGGATGGAGTTCCAGAGGGTGGAGACAGAGTTGCGGAAGGCCCGCTTGCCAATAATGGGGCAAGCGAGGCGGGGAATGTGAAGCTGGCCGGAGCCCGCTGAGCGGAGGGAGCGAACAGGATGGTAGAAGGTTAGGAGGTCGCAGAGATAGGGGGAGCAAGACCATGGGGGGCTTTGAAGGTGAGGACCAGGATCTTGAACTGTATCCTCTGTGTGATGGGACGCCAGTGGAGTCGGGCGAGGATGGGGGTGATAGGGTCGCGGAGCCTGGTGCGGGAGAGGACACGAGCTGCAGAGTTCTGGATGATGTGCAGCCTGTGGAGGGAGGAGTTGGGGAGACCAACAAGCAGTGAGTTTGCATAGCCGAGCCTCGATGTAATGAAGGCATGTATGAGGGTTTTGGCGGCCTGTGGTGTGAGACAATGTTGGAGCGGGCAAAGTTGCAAAGGTGCGGGAAGGCAGAGCGGGTCATGGCACAGATGTGGGTAGAAAGGATAGTTGAGGGTCAAACAAGACCCCAAGGTTCGGGACTGGCTTAGCAAGGTGGAGTGAGCCCCATGGATGGTGAAGCTGTCAGAGCCTGAAGTGAGGAGGCGCTGACGAGAGCCAATCAGGAGCCTTGATCTTGTTGACGTTCAACTGAAGAAAATTAGCTCTCATCCAGGACTTGATGTCTGACAGACATATAGATACTGAAGAGGACAGAGATGCTGCACGAGACGGTCCGGGGGCTGGAGGGGAAACCGTTTATGGAGATGAAGTGCAGGCGGTGTGAGGGGTACGATCTGATCCAGTCAAGGACAGCGCCTTGGAGGTTATAATAGTAATAATAATAATCCTTGCGCTTTTCACGTCGGGAGGACGTCCCAAAGCGCTTCACAGAACACACTGTAAAGTGAATTGACTGTATATTTGTGGGCGAACGCGGCAGCCAATTGCGCACAGCAATGTCCCACAAACAGTCGTAGATTGAAAATGACCAATTTATTATTGTTTTTGGTTTTGGAGGGATTATTATTAGGCTCTGTGTGGAGTAAGGAAACTTGCCCAAGGTTTCGCTCTGACCTGCCGGGGATTGAACTCAGGTCTCTCGCTTGCAAAGCGAGTGCTCTAACCACTGAGCTACAGGACTCCACAGGTGAGAGGAGAGGCGGTGGATGAGGATAGAGTGGTCAACAGTGTCGAAAACAGCAGAGAGGTCAAGGAGGACGAGGAGGCAGAGGGAGCCCTGGTCGCAGATGGACAGAATGTCCTTGGTCACTTTGACCAGGGCTGCTTCTGTGCTGTGGGCGGTACAGAAACTCGATTGGAGGGGTTCGAGAAGGGAGTGACGGGAGAGGAGGGAAGAAGCAACAACTCGATCTAAGACCTTGGAGAGGAAAGGGAGGTTGGGGATGGGGTGTACAGAAGGGTCCAGGGAGGGNTTTTTTTAAGGATAGGAGTGATGACAGCATTTGTAATGGGGTGGGAACAGTACCAGAGGACAGGGAGAGGTTTACAATGACAGTGAGTAGAGGGGCAAGGAGGTGGAGCTGGTAGGTAAGGAGAGGGGTAGGGAGGGGGTCGAGGAAGCAGGTGGTGGGTTTCATATGGGTTATGGTGGTGATGAGCGAGGGGGGGAGACAGGTTCAAAGGTGTGGAGGGAGCAATGAGTAGGAGCTGGGGTGGGAGGAGGAGATGGGGAGGGGATAGCAGATGCAGTGGCAGAGGCAGCTGAGCGGATTCCTTCGACTTTAGATTTGAGGAAGTCCAGCATCGCTTTGCAGTTGGCATTTGAGGTGAGGATGGGTGAGGCGTGAGAGGAGCCAGTTCGTGATGGAGAAGAGGAGCTTGGGGTTGTCCTTAGCCTCCAAGATTGTCTTGGGAGTAGAAAGTTAGATGGTTCACATGTGCAGAAACCCTCTCTCATGCTTGCTTGTAACCGATGTGTGAAAAGATCCCTATGTCTGGAATGGAAATATGGAGTTTCTCCCTGGAGGGACGCATTCGGATTACCTAATTCCAGAAATATTAGGGCATATTGGCGAGATTCAAGGGTTGGGGACCCCAGAGTGTGCATTGGGGTAACTGCTGGAGTTTAAGAAGCTGACTTTACATAGCTGGGGAAGCTAGGGCCACCTATTGGGATTTTGGGGTCTTGTTTTTTGCAAGAGCTGAGTTAGAAGAATCCCTGCCCCCAGTGTTAAAGACTGAAATACATTTCTGATCTTAATACACTCGAGCAGCAATTTAAAATTTTTTTTTTAAAAAAAGCTCATTTTGATTTCCCAGCTCCCATTCCAAATTAGGTACAGAAAGTAGTTTTAACTTTTTTTTTGTTCAAAGAGAGAGGGCTGCCCGAATGAACGCAGTGGTCAAGGCAGAATCTATATTAGCTTTCAAGAGGGGACAAAATAGATATCTAAAATTAGTAACTTGCAGGGGTAAGGGGGAAAAGGCACATAAATGGAACTGAATAGATTGCTCATTCAAAGAACAGCACAGACCTGAAGGGCAAAATAGCCTTCTTCCAAGCTGTAAATTCCATGGTTCTATGTTGCATTTCAGGTTGAATGTAAGTTAGTATAAATTCATGCAATATTTAGATATTCAAGGAAACTTCAAAGGGTCGATAAAGCTAAACATGCATAAACAGTTACTAGATATTCCGCCTCAGCAGATTCCCTTTGAAATGAGTTTAGAAAGTTTGACTTTTCCGAATAGACACAATAGCTCTTATTTGAGGATGTCTAATGATGTGCAAACTATACAATCAATGATTCACCAACAATTCTATAATCATCTGCATTTCTAAAGAGCGTATTCTACGCTTGACTGTGCACAACCGTGTGCAATTGGAGCGAGTCTCTGTCACTGCTTTAGATACACAGATATGACCACTATCTTAAAAGAACACTGTCCTTCTTGGCAAACAATAAGGTTAGCAACTAAGGAATTGTATTGTTGAACACACACAAAGATTCACAAGAGGAACTCCTGCTAATGAAGTACAGTACCTCAGAGGCACACTGTTCTTGCATTTGAGAAGCCGCTTACCCTCGTGCCCGGCCCACCACATCCTTTTTCTCCAGCCAATGTTGTCCCTGTTTGTACAGGCCTCGGTCATCAACAGCATTGTTGTCGCCTTTCGTCAGGAATTTAATATCGCCATTTTCCCTGGAACAACACACAAAAGAAACAGATTGTTGCTGTTGGCTTTTATCCAAAACAAGAGGCACTATCTTAAAATTAGAGCTAGGCCATTTAGGAGTGAAAGGAGGAGGCAGCTTTCCCCACAAAGGGTAGTGGAAATCTGGAACTCTCTCCCCTGAAAGGTTGTGGATGCTGGATATTCACATCTTCAAGACTGAGCTGTATAGGTATTTGTTAGGTCAGGGTATCAAGGGATATGGAGCAAAGGCTGGTAATTGGTGTTGAGGTACAGATCAGTCATTATCTTATAGAATGGTGGTACCGGCTCGAGGGGCTGAATGTTCCTATGTATCTGAAACTGTGTGGGTGGGCCAGGGCAGATTGGAAGTGGTAGCTAAAGCATAGAATGCTATGGGTGACGAATATATTGTATTGGATTTCACATGCAGTAGTCCAAGTACACTGCACTTTCAACCAAAAGAGGTGGGTAGGTTTATGGGATCCAGGCTTTGTTTATTCAGAAATCAATAGTTGGCCTGATCCAAGGCCACTGGACTGCTAAAATGGAACAATATCCCCCAGAGACATGAGCCAAAGTGGTTCTGCAACAAACAGCAGTTGCTCCACGTCCCATCACAGCCAGACTCTCCTCAACTCTAACCACCTCTCCCCCATGCTACCCAAACCGCTGCATGTACATGCTTCCTCAAAGGCCCATACGCACGCGGATCCTGCTTCCATGCAGGTATCAAAAAAGTTAACAAAATCCCTTCATCTCCTCCTCAGGCAGCATAAACTATTGTACATCCCAATCCCTTCCTCTACCAGCTAAAGCCTGTGCACGTGGCTACCTCCGAGAGGAGCAACCAAAGCCCCATACATCGCCCACCCCCACCTTTGGGCAGTAAAAACATAAGAACATAAGAATTAGGAGCAGGAGTAGGCCATTCGGCCCCTCGAGCTGCCCCACCATTCGATAAGATCATGGCTGATCTTCAGACCTAACTCTAATTACCTGCCCTATCCCCATATCCCCTAATCCCTCTGTTTTTTAAAAATCTATCAGTCTCAGCCTTGAAGATGTTCAAGGTCTGAGCATCTACAGCCTTCTGGGGGAGTGAAGAAATGTTTCCTCACCTCTGTTCTAAAAGGCTGACCCTTAATTTTCAGACTGTGACCCCTGGTTATAGATTCTCCCACCGGGGAAAGAGACCCTCAGTGTCTACTTTATCAGCTCTTTAAGAATCTTATATGTTTCAATAAGATCTCCCCTAATACTCTCGGTGCGGTCTCACCAAAGCCCTATACAGTTGCAGCAAGACTTCCCTACTCCTGTACTCTAAACCTTTTACAATGAACGCTAACTGCCGTTCGCCTTCTTAGTTGCTGCTGCACCTGCAAACTAACTTTTTGAGACTGGTGTACAAGGACACTCAAATCCCTCTGAGCACTAACTCTATCTAATCTCTCCCCCTCTAGAAAATAATGTTTTTCTGTTTTTTCTACCGAGGTGAATAACTTCACACTTCCCCACATTAAATTCCATCTGCCACCTACTCGCCCACTCCCCGAGCCTATCTATATTCCGTTGCAATCTTTTTGCATCATCCTCAGAGCTTACTCTCCCACCGAGTTTAGTGTCATCCGCAAATTTAATACGTTACGTTCAATGTCATCAAGATCATTGATGTAAATTGTAAATAGCTGAGGCCCAAGCACTGATCCTTGTGGCACTCCACTAGTCACATCTCCTGCCAATTCGAGAATGACCCATTTATCCCTATTCTCTGTTTTCTACCCGTTGGCCACTCTTCAATCTATGCTAATATGTTCCCATTAATCCCGTGGGCCTTAACCTTGTGCAATAGCCTTTTGTGTGGCACTTTGTCAAATGCCTTCTTAAAATCTAAATATACTACATCTACTGGTTCCCCCCTATCTAACCTGCAGATACATCTTCAAAAAACTCTAAAAGATTAGTTACGCATGACTTCCCTTTTGTAAAGCCATGTTGACTGCCTAATCTTGTTATGGTCTTCCAGGAATCCCATAATGACATCCTTAATTAAGGACTCAAGAATTTTCCCTCCCACTGATGTCAGACTAACTGGTCTATAGTTCCCCATCTTTTCTCTCCCACCCTTCTTAAATAATGGTGTTACATTTGCAATCTTCCAATCAATGGGAACCGTTCCAGAATCCAGAGAATTTTGGAAGATCAAAGACAAGCCATCCACTATCTCAGTAGCCACCTCTTTTAAAACCCTCGGATGTAGGCCATCAGGTCCAGGGATTTATCAGTTTTAAGACCTGACAATTTACCTAAAACCATTTCTTTACTAATATTAATTTCCCCAAGTTTCTCGCTCACATTGTCTTCTTGGTTCCCCTCTATTCTTGGTAGGTTTCAGTGTCTTCTAAGGTGAAGACAGTAGCAAAGTACTTGTTTAATGACTCTGCCATGTCTTTGTCCCCTACTATAGCTACTATACTGTAGCAGACTCACATTTACCTTTGACAGCCTCTCCCACTTTATATATTTATAAAAACTCTTGCAGTCTGCCTTTATGTTCCTCGCTAGTTTGCCCTCATATTCCATTTGAGGGCATGGAGACGAAGAAATCCTACACAAATGTTGCTGCGTTCTCCTTTAGGCAGCATAGCTCCAAAATGCACACACATTCCTTTCCCGAAGATAGCCAATGTCCCTATAATTGGATATGATGGGCTTTATTTCCTGATTGAATGATTTCCTGAATGATTTTGAAATGCTACACATTGCATTCACCTTTAGGAACAGTAAGCACACAACCTCCTTTAGTAATAGCCACTCCACCAATCAGTATTTCTTCAATATAAATGACCTAATCTAATTTCAACGCGCAGACAAACTCAATAACTGATCGATTAGTCAGGAGGCGGGCAGAACGGGGATTATTTCTTCCAATCCACCCTTCCTTCCTGGGTGAGGTGAGCTGGGAAATATCTCCAGATTAGTAAATCCTCTGAGAATATTTTAGAGAGAAATCCCAAGAGGCTGGATGTGGATAATAATAATCCTTGCATTTGATAGAGCAACTTATCACATCTTCGAGACGTCTCAAGGAGCTTATACTGTGCATTTTGTGGGTGAAACCCGGCAGCGAACTGCGCACAGCAGCATCTCACAAACAGTTGTGGATTGGGATGAGATCCAGAATGATATCATTCTGCACAATGGATCAGGTGACCAACCTCAAAAGGTCTAGTTTAACTGAATGCAGTAACTCCCAGGTGACCAGGTTTATTGGAACCCCGGACTAACACACGTACTTCTCGTGAATTTTGAGCACTCGGTGTACGATCGGGATCTCTCGCCCTTCGATTCGGAATACTACAATCTCTCCGACTCGGATGGGATCTTCCACACGATTGGTCAGGAAGAGGAGGTCCCCTCTGTGGAATGCAGGTTCCATACTGCCACTGTGTAAAACAAAGGTAGTCAATTAATATTCCAGTAGAGCTTTAGCCACCATCATCTTCCCCCTGATTTCTAACCAACAGACATCAAGTCTGTATTAGGTACATAGGAACTGCTAGATGAAGAAAGACTAAGGTCTATCTCGTTCACCTTCTGCCATCCTGGTCGTCACATACTACAATATTGGAGATGTTGATAGCAATTAATTCTGTATGGATTAGTTGACAACAGAATGGGAAGCTTTGGGAACCTTAGATCCACAGTTGCCTGGTTCTTCCAAGCCATACTACACTTACTATATGTCATGCCTCATATTACTCATATACTGTATCCCAAAATATTATTTTCTAAAATAAATCTATGTTTTATACTTGAATGAATTGACACTTTCTGCTTTCACCGTCTCTCCCTGGGGAGCCTAGGAACATAGGAATTGTTCTTATTACAATCAGAAAAAGAACCAGTAAAAGGATAGTTTCACATAGAAGAAATGGACTCATCAGTATTTCACAACCTGCTGTTCTTTCTGCTGAAAGCAAAGACTTCCAGAAATGCACCAGCCTTTCAATATCACAACCTTAGTGACTTTTTTTTCAAGACAAGAAACAGACTATAGAACTCAGCGATTTCAACCTACCTGCCCCTCGAATGCCCATTCTTGCTGACAGGGTGTTTGAACAACAATCATTACTATTAACTCTGGTAATTATACACCCTGTTTTGCAGGTCAGGAATGCTGAGGCTAACTGCTGTGGTCCTATTACTATTACCGGCTGAAGTCAGGGAACCAGCAGAGATGGGGGATTTAACCACAGATATTTCTGGGCTTCTGTCTTTATAACAGTGCAATGCCATGTAAATATTGCAAACTGCCTCTTGTAGGAACATAAATGCTTAAATTTGATTTGGCTTTAACTGATCCTGACTCTGGTCATGTAGACAATTAACAATAGCGGTGGAGAATGTGACAAGCAGCCATTTTTCATGTAACCTACCTGAGAACAACTACAATCGGGCTTTCACTTCCTGTGAGAACCATCAACCCTTTCCAGATCATCAGAGCAGAAGAAACGATCATACCAAAATTCAGCACCTGGTAGTACAGCTGGAAGAAAACTCACTTCATTATTAAAGAGCCCCAACAGCTTTGTAAAAGCACATTGGATTTTACAGAAATCAAGCGAAAAAACAAAATGTCAAATACATTTCAAGCAGGAGTGGAGGCTACAATCTGAACATAACAAAGCGGATACATCCCCAGCAATCAAGTGCTCCTTCTCCGAAACACATACATCCTAGTTGTCAATATCTTACCAGAAATAACTTTTATCTCTGTCTATGCTGATGTGCTCTAAAAATGTATACTGTAGTAAGGAAAATACTAGAAATTACCGTTTAATCTCCCCCTCCCCCCACAAAAAGGCTAGTACTGCTGCATAAATCAGATCAGATATTCAAGTGAAATTCTAAAGAAGAGATTTCTTATACCCCATTTATACTGCTGGAAGAAAAGTAATATAACTTCCAGTTCACCAGCGCTGTGCTTTGAGGAGAGATAAAAAAAATCCTTACATTTGGTAAAGTTTTTTACATCAGGATATAAAGTGACTGTGGGCAAACGCAGCAGCCAAATCACACATAGCAATGTCCTACAAATAACATGAAGTGAATGACTTATTCTATTGGGAAGATTGTTGGCCAGGACACCGGGAGAGACTCCTGGTACTGGCAGAGGTATGCAATATTTCAGAGGAGAAAGCTGAGCGGGTCAGAGCACGGTTATGCGGTTTAAAGGGCAGTCAAATAAGACAATAAGACATCGGCTCCGTGAGGTGGAGTGATGCTAGAGTGGGAATGCATTAACGGGAACCGAGTAGGAGACCCTTGGTCTCATTGACATTCACTGAAGAAAGTTAGAGCGCATCCAGGATTTAGGAATAGGCCATTCAGCTACTTGAGCCTGTTCCGCCATTCTATTAGATCCTGGCTGATCTGTGCCTCAACTCCATTTACCTGCCTTTGCTCCATATCGCTTGATACCTTTAGTGAACAAAAATCTATCCACCTCAGTCTTGAAAATTTTAATTGATCCAACATTCAGAATTGATGTCTGACCGATTGGTGAATTAGAGGGAAGAGACAAAGAGACACAGTTCTGACCGACCTAATGTACATTATCGTGTGGGACACGTTTCAGGCAAGTTGGGATGATCTGTCTTAAACCTAGTATTTATGCCTTTCCAACTGACAATGAAATGCAGCTCCACTCAAGACAGGAAACGTGAAAGAATAATGGATATCCTGAAGAATTCCTTACAGAAAAATAGTAAATACTCTTTACGTAAAACATTGTGATATGTTTTGAGACAATATATTAGGTCAGGATATATATTTAATTCAGGGTATCAAGGGATACGGGGCAAGGTTGGGCAATTGGGAGTTGAGGTACAGATCAGCCATGATCTGACAGAATGGCAGAACAGACTCGAGGGGCTGAATGGCCTCCTCCTGCTTCTTTGTTTCTATCTTGCAGACATGTAAGGCGTTATAGCAACTGTAACAATCATTTTTATGTTAATCGCCCTGTTGTGCATCGGTATAAACAGGACAGAAGATTAAAAGCAGCCTGAGGTGAGGTGAGGTGAGGTGCGCCTGCATGCAATTTGCAAAGTAAATTATAATTTTTTTAAAAAAAACAAAATTGTCAGAATTTCTGACCCGGAGAGCACAGAGCTCTGCCCATCTGTGTTATTTTTAAAGAAAAGGTGGGAAATCTTAAAAACATTAATGGAGTGGGGGGGGGGGGGTTACAGCCAGAGAGAGGGGTATGAAAACGTTTCATTTAAGGTAGGAAGGGGGGATTCTGTCCCTGGGTGTGTGCGTTTTGAAAAACAAGGTCAGGAAAAGTTGGCTTAAACAAACATATTTATGGGGAGGGCGAGAACTCTTCATTTGAGGTAAGAGAGGGTTCTGTCCCTTTGTGTGGGCGTTTAACAACGTAAAGGGGGTCAACCTATGTCTGAACCTCTTCTTTCTTAAACACACACACGCGCACCAGAGCTTCTCAAACATGATTTGATGGGGAAGGGGGCGAGAGAGAGGGGGGGAGGGGCGAGAGAGAGGGGGGGGGGGCGAGAGAGAGGGGAGGGGGGGGGCGAGAGAGAGGGGAGGGGGGCGAGAGAGAGGGGGGGGGGCGAGAGAGAGGGGGGGAGGGGGGGGGGACTGGGGGGAGGGGGGGAGGGGCGTTTGCAGCTGCGGTGGCATCCACCACAGGCGCCTTAGATCCACGTCTGTATAAAGGCCCCATCAGCCCCTCCTGCCATATGGCAGCACCAGCGCACCCCCCGCCGCCCTCTCCTGGGCTCCCGGTACTGTCAGACCCTCACCGAAGGTGTGGGGGGGGGGAGGGGGAGTGTTTATTGCCACAAAACTGCGGAAATCCCCCCAATAAAACCGCGCAAACACCTCAGGAAGCGGTGATTACAGTGCCCGGGGGGGGGGGGCCCCGGGGCCCGGGGGGCCCGGGGGGGGCGGACTGACTGACTGACTGACTGAGTGACTGACTGACCTGCCGCTTGTTCATGCGCCTCACATCGTTCAGAAAGTCCAGCGACATCATGGCGGGGGCTGTGGCGGTGCTGTGTGGGGTCTTCTCTGTCGGCTCTGTGCTGCCGCGGTCCCTCGGCTGCCCCTCCCCCCCCTCCACACGCACAGCCTCCGCTCCCACACCGGAAGCCGCTCGCGCGCAGCGCAGCACCGTCACCAGCGTTTGTAGCCCAAAAGTAGCCCAACAGGACCCGCCGCCTCAGGAAGACTCCACTTGTAGCCCAAACACGAGCCCAAAAGTCTCCGACGGTGATAACAATCTCGATATTGGCGGAGCGGCGGGGGGGCGGGGCTCGCGGGGGGCGGGGCTCGTGGGGGGCGGGGCTCGTGGGGGGCGGGGCTCGCGGGGGGCGGGGCTCGCGGGGGGGGCGGGGGGGTAGTGGGGGTGTGTGTGTGGCGGAGGGGCTATGGGTGTGTGTGTGTGGGGGCGTATGGGGTAGTGGGGTGTGTGTGGGGGGAGCTATGGGGGTGGGGGGGGTGTGGGGGTTATGGGGTGAGGGGCTATGGGGGTGTGTGTGTGTGGGGGGGCTATAGGGGTGTGGGGGCTATGGGGTGGGGGGGCTATGGGTGTGTGTGTGGGGGGCTATGGGGGGTGTGGGGGCTATGGGGGTGGGGGGGCTATGGGGTGTGGGGGGCTATGGGGGCTATGGGGGGTGGGGACTATGGGGTGTGTGGGGGTGGGGGGGCTATGGGGGTGGGGGCTATGGGGTGGGGGGCTATGAGGGTGGGGGGCTATGGGGGTGGGGGGCTATGGGGTGGGGGCTATGGGGGTGGGGGCTATGGGGGTGGGGGGGCTATGGGGTGGGGGGGCTATGGGGGTGGGGGTGTGTGTGGGGGCTATGGGGTGTGTGGGGTGGGGGGCTATGGGGTGTGTGGGGTGGGGGGGTGGGGGGCTATGGTGGGGTGAGGGGCTATGGGGGTGGGGGCTATGGGGTGGGGGGCTATGAGGGTGGGGGGCTATGGGGTGGGGGGCTATGGGGTGGGGGGCTATGGGGGTGGGGGTGTGTGTGGGGGCTATGGGGGTGTGTGGGGGTGGGGGGCTATGGGGGTGTGGGGGCTATGGGGGTGGGGGGCTATGGGGGTGGGGGAGCTATGGGGGTGTGGGGGCTATGGGGGTGGGGGGGCTATGGGGGGGTGTGGGGGCTATGGGTGTGGGGGGCTATGGGGGTGGGGGGGCTATGGGGGTGTGTGGGGCTATGGGGGTAGGGGGGCTATGGGGTGGGGGCTATGGGGTTGGGGGGCTATTGGGGGTGGGGGGGCAATGGAGGTGGGGCTATGGGGGGGGGGGGCTATGGGAGTGGGGGCTATGGGGTGTGGGGGGGGCTATGGGGTGTGGGGGGGCTATGGGGGTGGGGGGGCTATGGGGGTGGGGGGGCTATGGGGTGGGGGGACTATGGGGTGGGGGACTATGTGGGTGGGGGGCTATGGGGGTGGGGTGGCTATGGGGTGGGGGGGCTATGGGCTGTGTGGGGGTGGGGGGGGGGGCTATGGGGTGGGGGGCTATGCGGGGTGGGGGGGCTATGGGGTGTGGGGGCTATGGGGGTGGGGGGGGCTATGCGGGTGGGGGGGCTATGGGGGTGGGGGGGCTATGGGGTGGGGGGCTATGGGGTGGGGGGACTATGGGGTGGGGTGGCTATGGGTGTGGGGGGCTATGGGGGTGTGTGGGGGTGGGGGGCTATGGGGGTGGGGGGGCTATGGGGGTGGGGTGGCTATGGGGGTGGGGGGGCTATGGGGTGTGTGGGGGTGGGGGGCTATGGGGTGGGGGGCTATGGGGGGGTGTGGGTGTGGGGGCTATGGGGGTGGGGGGCTATGGGGGTGTGTGGGGGTGGGGGGCTATGGGGGGGTGTGGGGGTGGGGGGCTATGGGGGTGTGTGGGGGGGGGGTGGGGGGCTATGGGGTGGGGGGCTATGGGGGTGTGTGGGGGTGGGGGGGCTATGGGGGTGGGGGGGCTATGGGGGGGTGTGGGTGTGGGGGGCTATGGGGTGGGGGGCTATGGGGGGTGTGGGTGTGGGGGCTATGGGGGTGGGGGGGCTATGGGGGGGTGTGGTGTGGGGGCTATGGGGTGGGGGGCTATGGGGGTGTGTGGGGGTGGGGGGGCTATGGGGGGTGTGGGGGTGGGGGGGCTATGGGGGTGTGTGGGGGTGGGGGTGGGGGGGCTATGGGGGTGGGGGGCTATGGGGGTGTGGGTGTGGGGGGCTATGGGGGTGGGGGGGCTATGGGGGGTGTGGGGGTGGGGGGGCTATGGGGGTGGGGGGGCTATGGGGGGGTGTGGGTGTGGGGGGCTATGGGGTGGGGGGCTATGGGGGTGTGGGGGTGGGGGGGGCTATGGGGGTGTGTGGGGTGGGGGTGGGGGGCTATGGGGGGAATGTGGTTGTTGCTGAAGCTCCGCCCAATCTCTGACGTCACTTCCCTTCCGGCACAACTTTATTCAAACACCCACTTGAGTCGCCGGAAGTGACGTCGTTGCCGTTGCAGCTGCCGCTCAACACAACTTTGTCGAAACCGACGGCACCAGAGACCGTGTGTAAGTGGGTGTGAGTGTCTGAATGTGTGTGTGGGTGTGTGAGTGTGGGTGTGAGTGTGTGTGTGTGAGAGTGTGTGTGGGTGTGAGTGTGTGTGGGTGTGAGTGGGTGTGAGTGTGTGTGGGTGTGAGTGTGTGTGGGTGTGAGTGTGTGTGTGGGTGTGTGTGTGTGTGAGAGTGTGTGTGGGTGTGAGTGTGTGTGGGTGTGAGTGTGTGTGAGTGTGTGTGGGTGTGAGTGTGTGTGGGTGTGAGTGTGTGTGTGGGTGTGAGTGTGTGTATGGGTGTGAGTGTGTGTGAGTGTGTGTGGGTGTGAGTGTGTGTGGGTGTGAGTGGTGTGTGGGTGTGAGTGTGTGTGTGGGTGTGAGTGTGTGTGTGTGTGAGTGTGTGTGTGTGTGAGTGTGTGTGTGGGTGTGAGTGTGTGTGTGGGTGTGAGTGTGTGTGTGTGTGAGTGTGTGTGGGTGTGAGTGTGTGTATGGGTGTGAGTGTGTGTGGGTGTGAGTGTGTGGGTGTGAGTGTGTGTGGGTGAGTGTGTGTGGGTGTGAGTGTGTGTGTGGGTGTGAGTGTGTGGGTGTGTGTGAGTGTGGGTGTGTGTGAGTGTGTGTGGGTGTGAGTGTGTGTGTGGGTGTGAGTGTGAGTGGGTGTGAGTGGGTGTGAGTGTGTGTGGGTGTGAGTGTGGGTGTGTGTGAGTGTGTGTGGGTGTGAGTGTGGGTGTGTGTGTGGGTGTGAGTGTGTGGGTGTGAGGGTGTGTGGGTGAGAGTGTGTGTGGGTGTGTGTGGGTGGGTGCAAGTGTATGTCTCTGCCTTCAACACAGCAGTGGGTAACAACCATCAGGCCTTTTACTGTATATATGTGTAGATTATATATGTATGTGCTTGTCCTGCGCCTTGTGATGGGCATCTCATATCTCCTATTTGGTACTGTATCAAATGCAATGATTATTATTATTATTCATGATCAATAATAATAACCCTTGCGTTTGATATAGTACCTTATCATTGAGCAAAGCACTTCACAGAATATACTGTAAAATGAATTGACTGTATATTTTGTGGGTGAATCATGGCAGCCAATTTGCGTACAACAGTATCCCACAATCAGTTGTGGATTGAGTGATTTTTTGGGGGGGATTATTACCCCCGGCAAGCGAGCCTCCAATCGACTAACAACCGGGTTCCTACTTACTGCTGGTAAACAGAGACGTGTGGAGTAAGGAAACTTGGATAACATTTTGCTCTGCCTGGCAATTTGAAAAAAAATGTATTTATTATAAATAAATAATAATGCTGGCATTTATTTTTGATACAGCGCCTTTCAACGTTCGCGAGGGTGTCGCAAAGCATTTACTGTAGTGACTGTGCATTTGGTGGGCGAACGCAGCAGCCAATTGCCGCACAGCACGGTGACGGCCCGCAAACATTGTTGTCCAGGACACTGGGAGAGTGAAAAACTCCCTTCTCTTTTGAATAGCACTGCGGGAGATATTTACTATCCACCTGAACAGGACACGGACAGGGCCTCGGTTTAACGTCTCACCCAAAGGACGGTGTCTCTTGATAACACAGCTCTCCCTCTCCCCCCCCACCCCAGCACCACACTGGAGTGTCAAGTCCCCAAATGGAGGGTCTTGAACCCACAACCTTCTGACTCAGGGGCAAGACTGAGCCAGACTGACACCTGAAAACATCACGACCAATATAAGGGACAGCAAAATCTTGCCTTTCACATAGGTCCCAGGACAGGTGTATACCCTAATCATATTTTGATAAACCAATTTTAAAACTACAGAACTATGAATATCAACAGGAAACGCAAGATAGATGTTGAAAATAGAAAATTCCAGTCCAAATGGGAAATGGAATACTTGTTTGTGGAAAGTAATGGAAAACCTCAGTGCCTTGTTTGCATGCAAGTATTATCTGTGTTGAAGGAGTTCAATATCGGCCGGCACTACAACGCACTACACAAGGCAAAATATGACGGATGTATTGGAGATGCACGTGCTGCTCTAATCGAGGACATGAAAAGCAAAATTAAACAAAAGAAAGTCATCATCAGAGCTCCAACATCTCAAAGTGCAAGTCTGACTGCATCTTACGAGGTCTGCCTCCAGCTAGCCAAGTGTAAGAAGCCATTCAGAGATGGTGAAGTGGTAAAACATTGTGCAGCCAAAATGGCTCGTGCATTTGGTGACGAAAAAATGGCCAGGAATTTTGAGAGCGTGTCTCTGTCTCATCAAATTGTAGCGAGGAGAATAAGTGACATGAATGTTCAGGTAAATGCGAAGCTCAGGACAATTGTTCAAACCTGTAAATACTTCTCATTAGCTGTCGCTGAGAGCACTGATTTTACTGATGTCAGTCAGCTGTTAATTTTCATTAGAACCATTGATGAAGATTTCAGCGTTTATGAAGAATTACTGGAGTTAGTTCCTCTGAATACCAGTAAAAAGGGGTTGGACATTTACGAGGCTCTTACGTCAGCGGTCAGTGAATATGGTGGATTTCAGAAGTGTTCCTGCATCGTGACGGATGGCACAAAATCCATGACCTTCTGTAAAAACGGTTTGGTGGGTTTGCTGAAAGAAAATGGAATCGAATGCACCACCCTTCACTCCATCATCCACCAGGAGTCCCTGTGCGAAAAGTCACTGAAAATGAGTAACGTGATGACAAGCGTCATCAAAGTCATCAATATTATCTGCGGAGAAAATCGAGCACAGAGTCAAAGAAAGTTCATACAGTTCATAAACTTCCTGGAAGAATTGGATGCCGAATATGGTGATTTGCCTCTCTATTCAGAAGTGCGTTGGCTGAGTGCGTCCAAGTGCCTCATGCAATATTTTGCCTTTAGGAAGGACGTCCTCTCCTTTCTGAAGAAACAAGTGAGGAGCAACACCACGCAGTTTGAGGAGGAATTGGAAAATCCAACCTACCTGTGTTCATTGGCTTTCTTAACGGACATCACAAGCCATTTCAATGTTATCAATCTTCGGCTACAGGATAGAAACCAGAATATTTCGAACCTTGTGGAACATGTCGACTGGTTCCGCAGAAAGCTCGAGCTGTTGAACTCCTCACTCCTCCAGAATGACCTCACCCATTTCCCATCGTGCAAGGAGCTTGCAGACGAGCTCGATGAGGCCGATTTCCGCAGCTTTTCGGAAATCATAACTGAACTGTTGGATGAGTTCAGCGCCAGATTTGCTGATCTCGAGGGTCTGAGGGCCAGTCTCCAGCTGTTCAACAATCCCATGGATGTATCGATTGAGCGGCAATCGAAAGATCTTCAGATGGAGTTGTGTGAATTGCAGGGTGACCCTTTCTTCCTCTCAAGGAAGAATGAAATCCCCGAAATATTCTGGAAACGTATTCCCAAGGATTGTTTTCCTAAATTAAATGACTTTGCACTGAAGATGTGTTCGATGTTTGCAAGCACGTACATTTCTGAAAGCACGTTTTCCACAATGAAACAACTTAAAGCCAAACATCACAACAAGCTGGACAGAGATACCCTTGGCTGCTGTCTGCGACTTGCCACCACTGAGTTTGAAGTTGACATTTTAGCTCTGGTTCAAGAGAAGCATTTCCCACAGTGTTCACAAGAGGATGTTTAATGACTAAGTGTTGAAGAAATGTATGTTGAGTAAAAGAATTTGAACTATGTGCAATTTTCATACAATCCACTTTAAATCTGTTACATTTATTCTTGATATTCTTGTGAATTATTATATATTCAGTGTATCTTTATTTTGTTAGTTTTGCAATTCTGGATCAATCTGTTCAGGTTTTGTTCAGCATTCTCTGTCAGGGCCTCTATATGCTGAGTTGACAGCTTGTGTTGTGACGGTGATACATAAAAAATTAACGTGATGCACATAACAACAAATTACATTTGTATAGCGCCTTTCACGTCAGAAGGATGTCCCAAAGTGCTGGAATATATCATTTCTATTTGAGATCGTTATTGTTAGGTATTATTAAATTATGTGCATTTAATTCACTTAATTACTTCTTTCACTTTCATTGTTTACCCTAAATTCAATGATTATTCTTGTACATAGAATTGTACAGCACAAAGGGAGGCCATTCGGCCCATCGAGTCTGTACGACTCTTTGAGAAGAGCAATGTAATGTCAATCCCACTCTCGGCCCTTTCCCCGTAACCTGCAAACCCGTCCTCCTCAAATACCCGTCCACCGCGTTTTTAAAAGTAGTTATCGAATCGGCCTCAACCGCCCTTTCAGGCAATGTGTTCCAGATTCGAAAAACTCGCTGCGTGAAAAAATGTCTTCTCCCCTCGGCTTCTTTTAGAGACTATTTGGAATCTGTGACCTCGAGTCACCGACACACCCACCAGTGGAAACAGTTTGTCCCTCTCTAACCTATCAAATCCCCTCATGATTTTGAAGACCTCTGTTAGGTTTCCTCGTAACCTTCTCTGCTCCAATGAGAATAATCCTCACCTCTCCAGCCTTTCCTCATCATCACGGTCCCTCATTCCTGGTACCATCCTCGTAAATCTCCTCTGTACCCTTTCCAATGCCTTAACATCCGTCCTATAGTGCGGTGCCCAGAACTGGGCGCAGTATTCTAACTGAGGCCTAACCAGTGTTTATATGGGTTAATCATCACCTCCTGACTCTTGTACTCTATGCCCCTATTTATAAAGCCCAGTATCCCATATGCCCTTTTTACAGCTGTATCTACCTGTCCTGCCACCTTCAAGGATTTATTTACCTGCACCCCCAGGTCTCTCTGTTCTTTTACCCCCTTAAGATTGTATTACCGCCTATATTGCTCCCCTCATTCTTTCTACCAAAATGCATTACTTTGCATTTCTCCACATTGAAACTCATCTGCTATGTGTCGCCCATTTTATCACCTGTCTATGTCTTCCTGCAGTCGGCTCCTATCCTTCTCACTGTTTACCCTCTCCCTAACTTTGTGTCGTCCGCAAACTTGGAAATGGTACTTGCTATACCCAAGTGCAGATCATTTATGTATATTAAGAAGAGCAATGGTCCTAATACCGATCCCTGGGGGACACCACTGTACACTTCCCTCCAGTCAGAAAAGCAGCCGTTCACCACAACTCTCTGCTTTCTGTCTCCCAGTGAGCTCTGGATCCGCTGCCACTGTCCCTTTTATACCATGGGCTTCTATCTTTCTTACAAGTCTTTCATGTGGCACTTTGTCAAATGCCTTTTGAAAGTCCACATAAACAACATCAACTGCACTACCTTTATCCACCCTCATCGAAAAATTCTATTAGATTTGTTAGACAAGATTTGCCTTTAACAAATCCGTGCGGCTGTCCCTAATTAATCCATATTCTTCTCAGTGAAGATTTATTCTGTCCCGGATTATAGTCTCCAGGAGTTTCCCCACTGCTGATGTTAGGCACTGGCCTGGAGTTCCCAGGTTTGTCCTTCTGTCCCTTTTTGTACAAGAGAGTCACATTGGCCACTCTCCAGTCCTCGGGCACCACTCCTGTGTCCAACGAAGATTGAACATTTGTAGCCAAAGCCTCCGCTATTTGTACCCGTGCCTCCCATAGCTAACCTTTTATCGTATAATCTTTTTGCCCCTCTTACTTCCTTTTTCAGTTCTCCTCTGCACTTCCTATATTCTATTTGGTTGTTTTCCATATCTTGGGTTTGACATTTGTCATACGCCTCCTTTTTCTGCTTCATTCTAGACACAATTACCTTCGTCATCCAGGGAGGTTTGGAAGCCCTACTTTTCCCTTTTGTGGGAATGTATTTGTTCTGTCCCCGAGCTATCTCATCCTTGAAGACTTCCCACTGCTCTTTAGTTGTTTTTCCTGCCAATCTTTCTTTCCAGTCCACCTTGGCTCGGTCCCTTTTTAACTCACTGAAATTAGCCTCTTCTAGTTGAATACCTTTACCTTTGATGGTTCCTTGTCTCTTTCCATATGCACTGAATCTAATGATGTTGTGATCACTATTGCCCAGATGCTCTCCCACTGAAACCTGATCCACTTGCCCTACTTCATTCAGAACTCGATCCAGCACTGCTTCCTTCCTCGTTGGGCTGGAAACGTACTGATCAAGAAAGTTGTCCTCTCTGCATTTTAGGAATCTTTTCCCTCCTTGCCCTTTGCGCTGTTGTTTTGCCAGTCTATGTTGGGATAATTAAAGTCCCCCATTATCACAACTCTATTGGCCTTGCATCTGTCTGAGATCTGCTTGCAGATCTGCTCATCTATTTCCTTCCCACTATTTGGTGGTCTATAGTATACCCCGACCAGCGTAACAGCTCCTTTTTTGTTCCTTAACTCTAACCAGATAGATTCCGTTTTGGGGCCCTCCAGCACCTCGACCCTTTCCACGGCTATAACCATATCCTTGATTAACATTGCCACACCCCCTCCTTTTTTTCCTTCCCTATCCCTCCTGTACATTATAGCCTCAATATTCAGCTCCCATTCCTGTCCTTGCTTGAGCCAAGTCTCTGTTACTGCTACTACATCGTATCCCCCTATGACCACTTGAGCTGCAGCTCACCAATCTTGTTTGCTAAACTCCGTGCATTTAGGCACATGCACTCCAAGACCGACTTGACCTGTTCTGCACTTCCCCCCTGCTTTATTTCTCCATTTTCTAGCTCTTCGTTTATTGCATTCCCTTCCCCCCTCGAAACTTGTTTAAACCCTCCCCAACAGCATTAGTTAGCCTGTCTGCCAGTACATTCGCCCCAGCCCTGTTTAGGTGTAATCCATCCATATGGTACAGGTCCCACCTGCCCCAGAACTGGTCCCAATGATCCAGAAACCTGAAGCCCTCTTTTCTGGACCATTTCTCCAGCCAAGCATTCATATGCTTGATCCTGCCATTATGGTACTTATTTGCCCGAGGCACAGGGGGTAATCCAGAGATCACCACCTTGGATGTTCAATTCTTTAGTATGTTCCCCAGCTTTTGATATTGACCCTATAGAGTCTCAGCACTTTTTTTTAACCAATATCATGGATCCCCACCTGGACCACCACTTCTGGATGTTCTCCTTCCCCTGAAGAATTTTATCCACCCTTTCTGCGATGTAAGACTGTTGCACCAGGGAGGCAACACACCATCCTTGACTACCGTCTTCGGTTACGGAAACGTCGGTCTATACCTCTCACTCTTGTATCCCATATGACAACAGCATTGCTCCTGTTACCTATGTCCCCCTGTTCCACCACTCGGTTTATACTGTCCTCCCTGGAGATATCAACACTCTCAATGTTCAGTACAGTTATTATTATTATAGAGTACTGGTTTGAGAGTGCTACACTATTGGGGGCATTCTGCCCTGCCCGTCCCCTCTTCCCACCATGCTGGACAGTCACCCAGTCATTTTCCGTCTGAACCCTCGGTGTGTGGGGTGGGGTGACCACCTCTTGAGGTGTCTGGTCCATCAAATACTCACATCTGTTGATCAAGTTTGCAGCCCAAGGCTCCATCACCCCTCTCTCAGGGGTCCCATTATCTGCAGGACTAATGAAACTATCCTGTCCCTGAGTGTTAACCAGACGCAAGCATCTCCCGAGTCTCAGGGGAGTGATGGTTTTCTCCATCATACTGTCCAGGAACCTCTCACTGTCCCTGATGGAGCGCGGTGTCTGCACCTCGGCTTCCAGCTCAGCTCCTCTCAGCTGGAGCTTCCTGAGTTGCAGACACTCACTGCAGATGAAGTTGCCGGGCCTCAGGGCCCTCATTAACTCCCACATGTCACAGTCCTCGCATTTGACTTGCCATCATCTTCTCACACAGTGTTTCCTTTTTTTCATTTTTTGTTTTAATTTGCCGTCAGTGTTGTAGTTTCTGACAGTTTGTCGATGTTTGTCCCTGGTTCTGCTGTTGAAAAATGACATCACACCAACGTCACTTTTTCTTTTTTTGTTGCTCCGACAGTTCCCAGTTTACCTCCGCCGCTCCTTTTATGCTGATCGCTCGGCTCAAGCTCTGCCTCCGCTCTGTTCTGATTGCTCTCCCCGACATGTGGGAGTTAAGGAGGGTCCTGAGCCCCGGCAACTTCATCTGCAGCGAGTGTCTGCACCTCAGGAAGCTCCAGCTGAGAGGAGTATACGTATATATGGTTTGTTGATAAAAGTGTTTTATTGTTTTAAAACCATTGAATTGTTATATTGCCTGTTTTACAGTTTGCATTGCAATTAAAATATAATGAAACTAGCTGTACCCATTGCAGCTTCGCTTGCAACCAAAGGATCCAATATGGAATGTAGATTGACACACAGACAGACACACAGGCAGACATTTTGTCTTTATCTATACGAAGCTGGTAAGATTCCTGTGGGAGGACTCCTTGTTGGGAGTGCATGTGTGATGAGCTTGTTCAGATCATAGCTTTTCTCTGTTGCTACTTTGGTGCAGAATATATTAATATAGATATATATTTTTATAGAAGGGTGTGTGATCTCCTCTGTCGCTACTTTGTTGCAGAATACCATGCATACCTCATATTTTGCGGCTTATTTAAAGCATTTTTAAATATAGCTCATCAATGATAGGAGATCCCGAAAAGAAAATATGCCCATGACACTCCTCCATAAAAGACCTTTTCGATGAGGTGTAAATCATGTCACTGTCAATTGGTTATTGCTGTACCCGTTGTATTTATGCTTGCAACCAGTTTCATTTAATCAGCCTCTCTTTTGTCTGGCATTTTTATTTGTCCTTGAAAGGCTTGATCTTTGCTTCTTAGGCATCTTTAGAATCACCGCGTTAAAAGTAGTTATCGAATCGGCCTCGACCGCCCTTTCAGACAATGCGTTCCAGATTCGAACAACTCGCTGCGTGAAAAAATGTCTTCTCCCCTCCCCTCGGCTTCTTTTAGAGACTATTTGGAATCTGTGACCTCGAGTCACCGACACACCCACCAGTGGGAACAGTTTTTCCCTTTCTAACCTATCAAATCCCCTCATGACTTTGAAGACCTCTGTTAGGTTTCCTCGTAACCTTCTCTGCTCCAATGAGAATAATCCTCACCTCTCCAGCCTTTCCTCATCATCACGATCCCTCATTCCTGGTACCATCCTCATAAATCTCCTCTGTACCCTTTCCAATGCCTTAACATCCTTCCTATAGTGCGGTGCCAGAACTGGGCGCAGTATTCTAACTGAGGCCTAACCAGTGTTTATATGGGTTAATCATCACCTCCTGACTCTTGTACTCTATGCCCCTATTTATAAAGCCCAGTATCCCATATGCCCTTTTTACAGCTGTATCTACCTGTCCTGCCACCTTCAAGGGTTCATTTACCTGCACCCCCAGGTCTCTCTGTTCTTTTACCCCCTTAAGATTGTATTACCGCCTATATTGCTCCCCTCATTCTTTCTACCAAAATGCATTACTTCGCATTTCTCCACATTGAAACTCATCTGCTATGTGTCGCCCATTTTACCATCTGTCTATGTCTTCCTGCAGTCGGCTCCTATCCTTCTCACTGTTTACCCTCTCCCTAACTTTGTGTCGTCCGCAAACATGGAAATGGTACTTGCTATACCCAAGTGCAGATCATTTATGTATATTAAGAAGAGCAGTGGTCCTAATACCGATCCCTGGGGGACACCACTGTACACTTCCCTCCAGTCAGAAAAGCAGCCGTTTACCCCAACTCTCTGCTTTCTGTCTCCCGGCCCGTTCTGGATCTGCTGCCACTGTCCCTTTTATACCATGGGCTTCTATCTTTGTTACAAGTCTTTATCTTTATCCCTTTAAGATTAAGAAAATGTGCTATTGAACTCATTAGCATCCCGTGTTCACATATTTGCACACATATCCTTTTGGGAGGACTCCTGTCGGTGTCTCTATGTCAATCGGTTAGACAGACACACAGACAGATATTTCGTCTTTATTAGTATAGATATATCTTACTAGAAGGGTGTATGACCTTTGTTGCAGAATGCCATGCATACCTTTTTTTAGGGGTTAATTAAGGCATTTTTAACATCAACGAAAGGAGATCCCTGAAAAAAATATGCCCATGACACTCCCCCTACCAGAACTTTCCAATGAGGTATAAATCACGTCTCTACATCTATTGCTTATTGAGTTCTTGGCGGACAGACACACAGACAGATATTTCATATTTTAGTATAGATTAAGTTATACAATTACACAATTAAGTTACACAGTTACACAATTTAAAACATAGAATTTCTATATTTTAAATTTATGGGGACTGAGGAGGGGCATATGTCAGGTGAAAAGCAGCTTCAGTCAGGGATTAAGTGATGCAGGAAGGAAGGAAGGAAGAAAGGAAGGAAGGCTGAGGATCAAACTAAACACCAGCACTGGCTTGGTCAGTGAGAAGCGAGAGAGGTTGAGGACGTTGACAGGAGATGAAGATGGCTTCCGTCTTGACCATGTTGAGCTGCAAGAAATTGAGGCTCATTCAGGTCTTTATGTGTGTCAGGCAGGCGGACAGAACATAAGTGGACTTGGAAGCAAGAGTAGAATTGGAGAAGTAAAATTGGGTGACGTCTACTACCCAGGGAGGTACCCTGAGTCACCAAGAGGAAGCATGTAGAGGGGGACACATATCATCACTGGTCGAGCTCCCAGTGTAAGAGACTTACACATTACTACAACAACTCCCAGAGAACACAAGGCAGTAATCACAGGAGAGGAGTGTGCAGGGGGCAGTAACATGGGACATACACTTGCCGAGTGTGATGATGGACAACTAGCAATGAGACCACCAGGGGGCGTTACCAGCACAAGCACATTGCTGCGAGCACTACCAGTAATTGCCACCAGGAGCACAAGGGGCAGGAATGTTGCTTTAAGCACAACTCTGCTTCTTTGACAATGGGAGGCAAAGAGCCAAGAATATTTCAATAATAAAAATAATCCTTGCATTGATTGATATCTTATCATGTTGTTGAGACGTCTCAAAGCACTTCACAGACTGTTCTATTAAGTTAATTGGCTCTGTAGTTTGTGGGTGAAAAGTGGCAGCCAATTACGATCGTGGATTGAGTGACCAAATTATTATTATTTTTTTAAGGGATTATTACCCCCGGAAAAGCGATCTGCCAATCGATTAATAACCGGGTTCCTACTTACTGGCTAGATAAACAGAGGCGGGTGGAGTAAGGAAACTTGCCTATGGTTTTGCACTGTTCGGGAATCGAACACAGGTTCTTTCTCTTTCGAGGCGAGTGCTCTAACCACTGAGATACAGGACTCCACTGTGAATTTTGTAGGCAACCCTGTGGTAGATATCCACAGGTTTTCTGTACTCCATCCAGTAGCCCTGGATACCTAGCCTTATCCTTGTACTTGTGAGTTTGGCCATACTTTGGGATTCAAGGTTAACCAGAGAAAAGTGGCACAACAATATTGTTTAGTACATCTAAGATGACCCACGGATGAATAATCCCAATGTCACTGAGTGTTTAGAGGCTGTAGTGTTTTATTTCTATGGTGTATTCATTTCATTATTTAATCTATATAACAGAAGAACAAGCCGAAGCCTAAATTCTCAGAATCCTCAGGGGTGTGATTTACAAATCTTTGATGTATTTGCTCCACCAACAGTCCTTTCTAGAAGAAAGGGATTAATACGGTTTGCCTGATAGGCTCAGACATCCTGACTTTATTTCTGGAAAAAAAGGGTTGCAACTCTTGCTGAAATTGTTTGCCTGTGTCCATTAACAGCTTAGGGATGAGGCTTTTGGTGACTGAGGCACAATACCCTCGTAGAAACCTGTAGCTCAGTGGTTAGAGCACTCGTCTCAAAAGCGAGAGGACCTGGGTTTAATTCCTGGTCAGGGCGAAACGTTAGGCAAGTTTCCTTACTCCACACGCCTCTGTTTACCAGCAGTAAGTGGGAAGCAGGTTGTTAGTCGATTGGCGGATCGCTTTTCTGGGGTAATAATCCCTTCAACAAACATAATAATTTGTTCACTCAATTTATGACTGTTTGTGGGACGCTGCTGTGCGCAATTATTATTATTCAAGTGAACAGACGAATGGCAGAGTTAGTTATTTCAGGGGTATCCCAATTGTTGGATAACTACTAAAATAACAAACTCCTCAACCCAGAGGCTAATTATTGGCCGCAGATGGGAATCCTAAACGAATTGGATGATGACATCCTATTGAGATCAGATTGCCACCTGCACAAAAGTCACCTTTCATTTCCCAAAGAGGCTTAGAGGTGGGGAAGAGTTGAACCTGTGATGGCAACTTGGCTCAGTGGGTTCAATGAACAACAAAAATTTGTTCTTAAATAATTATCCTTGTCACATCGAAAAATCACAGTGAAGTGTAAACTGTAGTGACTGAGTATTTGTAAGCAAAGATGGCAGCCACGGCACTTCAGTTTAACATTTCATTCAAAGGACAGCATCTCCGACAATGCAGTGCTTTCCCCAGCACTGCACTGGAGCATCAGCTTAAATGTGATGTGAACTTGAACACATAACTAACTTCCTGATTCCAAGGCAAGTTTGCCACCAGTTGAGCCAGGCCGACACTCCCAACAGGATTTTGCATAGATTGGTTTTTCTAGAACCAGAATAAATTGGCTAATTTGAAAAACATAACTTGGAACTCAATTCAAATATTCAACAAGAAATCCCATTAAATAAAAGTGTAATTAAAGCAAAGGATCTTTGCTTATAATACAATAATAATCCTTGCATTTACATATAGCGCCTTATCACGTCATTGAGGCGTCCCAAAGCTCTTCATAGAATATAGTCTGACTTGAAGAGCAACACTTGCAGATTGTTAACAATCTGATGAAGGTGGAACATTCCTCAGATCAGGATTCACGGACCAGGAGCACTGTATAATAGGAGTCTGTGGTCCATTACATTTACATGTTTGGATCAGAAATTCGTTGATCTGGAGTTGAGCGTATTGAAAAGGACAGGAGTGCAGTTCCACTGAGAAGCCACCGGAAAGGACGCAGAAAGAGCAACACAGTGGATGGAAATCACTGGGGACAGGAGGGGTTGTTGTTGAAAGCAAACCTGCTCTGAAATCCTCTTCACTATAAAACCCCTCGGTCTTAAGCAGTTGATTGGCCGTCAACATCGGAGACCTGGACTGGATCTGGACCCAGAGTCCCAGAGCGAAAGGGAAAAACACACACAAGCCAACAGACACAAAGCTAACCTAAACAAGGTTCTTTATACACAGCTTCAGTGTAAAGCTAAACATTGCAGCTACAGATAGTGAGTGGCTGGACCCGGAACTGAACTGCTGTCTTTATTACATTGAGGTGCATCTCCATGTGTGTGGGACTCTGCTGTGCGCAATTGGCTACCGAGTTTCACCTGCAAATTACTGTGCACTTTGTGGGTGAAACACAGCAACCAATTACGCAGAGATAAGGCACGATATCAAGTGCAAGGATTATTATTATTACATGAATCCAGTCGGCTGCAGTGTTTTTTCAGGTTGTTTACCTGCAGGATGGCAAGCACCTGGATAACAACTTGCGTGAAAATTGGGGCCTTGAAGTGTATTGGAGTGCTTTATAAAGGCGGGATTGGGTGCAGAGCAAGGGGGAGGGGGCCACAGGCGTGGAAGATAAGGTAGGTTCTCAGACATAACTTCCAAGTCAGAAAGAGAGGGGGTGAGACGGAGTGGGTGGGGGAGGACGGAGGGCGCCCCAGAAGATCGGGGCAGAGCAACTGGAGATGACTCAAGACAGGTTGGAGTGCGTAGAGAAGGGATTACACACGTCATTAATTATATCATTATCAACCAACGATAATAGTACTCTCTCTCTCTTTCTCTCTGAACCCTTCAAGGCTCTTGACCATCACCCAGAACCAGTGCAGCCTCTGATTCTCCCTACAGCTGCTTCCAAGTTTATTTTTTACCCAACAGCAATCGTTACAAGCAGTGAAAGAGTTAACAGATCAGAAGGCAGCAGTGGCCAACCTTTATGGTCAGCCAATAAAATAAATGTTCTTGATTTAATATTATGAGAATTTATGACTTACCAAGACTCGTGCGAATGTTCACAGCCCCATGAGCCACAGGCTGGTCACCACTACCACCAACAACAACAACAAATGACATGTACGATGCCTTTCAGATCAGGAGGAGGTCCCAAGGCACTGGACAGTCAAGGATGTGGACACGAGCTGGGGGTTGGGATCAGGAGGGGTGCAGGACAGGGACGGTAGGGGTAGGAGGATGACTGAAGGCGCGGTCGAAGAGGAGGGTCTTGAGACGTGTTTTGAGGAGCCAAGGGAGGGAGCAAGAAGGAGCGACTGTGGGGATGGAGTTCCAAAGGTTGGGGGGGCAGTATTATTTGAGTTGCTGAAAAGCTGTACCTGTTGCTTCCCTGAAGCCCTGGTTTCCCGGTTGGGAAAGTGACAGCTCCTACTGCTGGAAGATGACAACTTAAATGAAGGATTAAAACTGTCAGAACATCACCGTAAGATAACCAAAACCGGGTCTGTAGTGGCCTCAGAACTACAAAATGGCTAATATTCCCATCCTCACTCAGATATACCCACATCAAATTAATTGGCAGCTCACTTCAATACAACCTCATGTCAGGATTCCCAAATCGCTTCATAGAATATGCTGTAAAGTGTAGTGACTGTGTATTTTGACTGTGGATGGCCATTGTTGATTATCTGCTGTGTTTGCCTGTGTAACAGCATCCATTATTAATTCTAATCAATTATGTTGTGTAAAGTACACTGGGACATTTATTATAATAATAATCCTTTGAGCCACAAACAGTCCTGGATTGAGTGAGCACATTTTTTTTTCAGGAATTATTATCCCCGGAAAGCGATCCGCCAATCAACTAACAACTGGGTTCCTACTTACGGCTGGGTAAACAGAAGTGTGTGCAATAAGGAATCTTGGCTGAAGTTTTGCCCCGTCTGGGTATCGAACCCGGGCCCTCTCGCTTCCAAGGTGAGTGCGCTATGGGATCTCAATTTATCTTACATGAAAGGCACAATATAAACACAACTTATTATTATTAAAATATATTTTTGTATTATTAACGAGGAGGCAGTGTAGCGGAGAATGTGACTGAGTGTAACAAACAGGTACAAGAGACTGATAAAAAATCCACTTTCTGTTGCTTTATTTGAAATATTTTAAAGTAAACATATAAGAAGGCACAAAGGCCGATGCAGATTAAATAGAGGTGATGGCTTGTGTGTGTGGGGAGGGGGGAGAATCCCTGATAACATGTAGATCTACTCTGAGCAAACTACACCTGTTACCTTGCAAAACGTCTGTCTCTAACACTACTTACTGTACACAGTTATCAAAAAGTACAAATGTCTGTATATATTGTTGTATCAAAAAAAATCGGAATAAAGAGGTGAACAGAGCTGAATTCCGTAAGATAAATAGTTTTAAATTATTTTAACGGTTTATCAGTAAATAATAAGAGCGAAATTCTGGCTCAAAAGAATCAAAACATTTAAAGGGTCAACTCCAGGCTCCAAACCAAACAACATGTACAGTCTCTGATACACAGAACTCACTCCCATTCATCCAGCTCCCATCTTCCAACTCAATTTTCATAACTTCACCTTAACATTAAACGTACAAACATTTCAAAGCAGGTAATGCAGGCTGGAGAGCGATAGATACCAAGTGTCACTGAGGGAGTGTTGTGTGTGTCTGTGTGCTGCCTCAGGTTTGAAGTGAAGAGGTTCACCTTTAAGTATAATATAACACCGATCACGTGAACGCAACTGCATAAGGTAGTATAGCACTTAAATAGAGAGTTCACGGGAATATTTTAGTCAATATGACTACAATTAAATATAAATCTCCAAAGTAATTTATAAAATTGAGTAATATGGGAGATACATTTTTTTCTTAAAAGGAAATCAATCTTATAAAATTTAAGTAAGATACAGTACAGTGGTCATTTAAGTAGGGAAAATACACCAGTTCTGTCGTTTCATATCTTTTATCAAACACTTCCGTTTGGTCCTCCTGTGAATTACTTGAGTGCCATCCAACTGGCAGCAGAGTGAAGTGCGAGTTTGCCCCAGTTCATGGCCAGCGTTAGCTGCCCATAAGCCTTGGGAACAATGGCACGGGCTTGGGTTCACTTAGAGAATACATTCTACACTGTCTGCTTAATGGGAGCAAATGAAGATAAGGAAACATGACGGGTAATAATAATAAAAATCCTTGCATTTGATATAGCGCCTTATCGCATCTTCGAGATGTCTAAAAGCGCTTCACAGGATACACTGTAAAGTGAATTGACTCTATATTTGTGGGCGAAACATGGCAGCCAATTGCAGCGTCCCACACCCACAAACAGTCGTGGCCTAGGTGACCAAATTATTATTATTATTGTTTTTTGAAGGGATTATTACCCCCGGAAAAGCGATCCGCAGGTAGAGGGAAAGCAACAGAGGTTCCTAATAAGAGACTGTGGCTTTGTTCTAAAGTAACTGACAGCAGGGTAGGGGGCCCATTGCCCTTTGTAACCAACTCTTTTTTTACACACCCGGAAATTAAAATGGAAACAAAGCGACTCCAAAGGACAAACCAATGCACATCTTTTAGCAGGTGAACAAGTGAGCTAATACCACACTGGACTTCCCCGGCTATTTGACTGCTGGGCGATCACAACTGATCACATCCTCACTCAATGCATGGTAAGAGACCTGCCTTACATGCTCTGCTACCCACGGGCTGCATTCAGTAGCCAGCTTCACTGCTTTTCTAGCTCAGCTCCACACCTCTATCTCTAATGGACACAAAAACCTTGCACAGATCAAACAGACATCTCACAATCTTTAATTCAGCTCATACCACAAAAATGATACCATCCTAATAAAACCCTTTGCTTGAGAGGCAGGGGTAGAAATTGTGCATGACTCCTTTTTTTAAAAAAAAACGGTCATTTGGGCAACATTATTTGGCTACCACGCGTAATTTTTGGTAGCCTTGGCCATAGGTAGACCTTGATTATGGTTTGCAATGTTAAAAATACTGACAGCAGTCATTTCTAGATCTGTGCTTCTAAAATATCTATCAATTTAATTCTACTCTTCCATGATTTCAGTGTTTTTCCTTGCGTTTTGGTGATTAATGCAAATGAGATATGGTGCCCCAGTCAGTAGTCTATGTAATAATTAATTTCTGTCAGTCATGACTGAACGCTTGTAGATGGTTTGTTTATAATAATCCTTGCATTTGATGTAGCACCTTATCACAACTTTGAGATATCTCAAAACGCTTCACAGAATATACTATAAAGTGAATTGACTGTATACTTTGTGGGCGAAACGCAGCAGCCAATTGGGCACAGCAGCGTCCCACAAACAGTGGTGGATTTAAGTGACTAAATTATTATTATTTTTTAAAATGTATTTATTGGTTTGAAGGGATTATTTCCCCTGGAAAAGGATCCGCCAATCAGGTTCCTACTTACTGCTGGTAATCAGAGGCGTGTGGAGTGAGGAAACTTGCCCAAGGTTTTGTCTTTCCCGGGAATCAGACCCCGATCCTCTCGCTTGCGAGGCGAGTGCTCTAACCACTGAGCTACAGGACTCCACTGTCTTGGTGTATCGTGTGGGGAGTGGAGGGGGCAGGAGCGGTAGCTGTGCTGAACTACATCATGCAGCATCAGCTCCTGACAACGGATTCCCTGGTGATAAAATCAATCACCTTTAAGATCCATGGAGTTGGCAGTGATGGAGGGGGCAGGGGGAGTGAGGAGAAACAAAGGGGGAACTCATGGGAAGGTGCCCAGGTTTGTCCTCCTCTGTGATTCCGATCGCAGCCAAATACCTCTCCAGTCACCAGCAAGGTTTGCACATGTGTAGTGACCGGTCTGGCAGGTACACATTGCAACCCACCCTGTGGAACCACATCCAGACAGAAGGAGAAAAAAGCAAATGGATTTCAGAGTGGGAGACAGTACTTACGGCCAAGGGTTAAAATAATAATAATCGTTGCAATTGATATACCGCCTTATCACGTCTTCGAGACGTCTCAAAGCGCTTCACAGAATATACTGTATAGTGAATTGACATATTTTGTGGGTGAAACATGGCAGCCAATTGCACACAGCAGTAAAGTATTAATTAGGGGTCCTGGTCTCATCGACACTCAGTTCTCTATGTAGTAGTTCACACGAGGGCATCAGGGTGTGGATGGGAAATGGTCCCATGCAGTCAAACAGTCCGCCCACGCTCACTCGGATGGTGTCTCGAAGGGCTCACACACCAGTGGAAGGTAAAAAAGGAGAGTCAATTGTTTTCAGGACATGACTTGTAAAGGAGAAGTGCATTATAGCTGCACTTCTGTGTATGACTTTATCACATACATGTAACTGATGCAATTTATAGTCAGGAATTTATAGTGCTGGAATTCCACAAATGTGACACAAAAAGGGGAATAAATTATCACCTCGGTTTGACAGTAATTGACGGGAGTTTGCTTGTCCCTAGACTAGTGATCTAGTTCTGTGTAAAATGGAGAGAGCCAAGGTCAGGAAGCAGAGATAGACCAGAGATCACGGCTGCCTTGTCACCAGGGCAGATGAGGGAGAGAAAGAGAGAGAGAGAGACAGGGAGAGGAAAGGAAAATTTACAACCAAAGGTGACAATAAGAGGAGGAAATGGTGAACCTCCAAAGGCTGTTTGAGCCAGCCATTGCGAAAGCAATGTCACGAACAGGGAAGGTGTAGATCTCACACACAGGGGGTCTTTACAGTATATTCTGTGAAGAACTTTTGAGCTGTCTTGACGACGTGATAAGGCGCTATATCAAATATCAAGCAAGCAAGGACAGCGAGGATCGTAGAGCAAGCTGCGAGCTGCTTCCCCCAACACACAGGCACACATGCATTCTCTCTCTGTCTCTCTCTTATGCTCTAAATGAACAAAATAATAATAATAATCCTTGCCTCACGATGTCTCAAAGCGCTTCACAGAATACTGGGAGGGGAAGGAATTCTTTACTGTACATTAAGCAAATAACTGATGAAAATACTGTTGATCATGAAAGGTTCATTTTCTGATCATCAAATGGATCATTCTGGTTCATTTCATTTTTTTGTGCTATTAGCATTGCCCTGAAATTAATCTGAATGGGAATTTCAGTTGCTGTTTGCTCTGTTTTACCCACTGGGGGTCTTTGTGAAACTACTCGCAATGTCGGGGCAGCATGATTTTTCAAAATTGACAACAACTTACAGACTCTTATTGTGCCAATGGCAAAACCTCACTAAATGTTCAACTTGATAAAAGCATATGGAGGCAGACAATAACTTTCAATAATTTAATGTGCTGAAAAGACATGACTCTCAAACTCCAAATCCCTAACTCTGATCTAGTGAGGCCCAGGGAGCAGGTTTCTATCTCTGAGCGAGAATAATAATCCTTGCATTTGATATAGCGCCTTATCATGTCTTTGAGACTTTTCAAAACGCTTCACAGAATATACTGTAAAGTGGATTGACTGCAATTTTGTGGGCGAAACGCGGCAGCCAATTGTGCCCAGCAGCGTCCCACAAACAGTCGTGGATTGAGTGACCACATTATTTTTTATTTATTTTGAAGGGATTATTATCCCTGGAAAAGCGATACACCAATCGACTAACAACCAGGTCACTACTTATTGATAGGTAAACAGTGGGGTGTGGAGTAAGGAAATTTGTCTTACCCAGGAATCAAACCCAGTTCCTCTCAGTTTGTGAGGCGAGTGCTCTAAACACTGAGCTACAGGACTCCACAAAAGCCCTCAAGTTAAACGTGTGGCTGAGGGGACCTGGAAGCCGGTTGGCGAGCTCACAGTGAGAGACTGTGGGTCACTGGGACCTCAGAGTAACTCATTACAAACCTTGTTCAGACGGGAAGACCCAGGAAGTGTCGCCTGGTTTGCTTTCCCTGTGCATTGGGTTGTCCCAAACCAATACTTAACAGCTTTGACACAAGGACAGTTCCTTTCGTTTAACAAAACATACAGGAGGGTTTGATCCTGCACTGGCTTTGCTCTGGTGGTGATTCGAGGGCTGGGAGAGTGAGTGCCTCGGCCACTGATTTTCAACGAGTACCACTTGTTGCTTAAAAATAAAGTTACCGTCTTATGACTCCATGAAGGCCGGCAGCCTCCCGGGGCTCCGCGCAGCCACTCGGGGATGAAGGAGGATTAAAAAGATTCTCTTCTACTCCGCGTGCTGCAGTCATTGCTCCGCTCCTCCGTTCTGCTGGGACATTATAAACCGCATCCCGTGAGTCCGCACGTGAGCGCTCAATGCTGTCTCAGTGTCAAATTCTCCTTTGCAGACTCGACACTGCAGCCCAGAGCCCACCTCCTCCTCCTCCTTGTCGTCCTCCTCTGTAGTGTTGGGCTGCCCATTGTGTTCTTCCTGCCCGTTTTCATTCACCAAATCGGGTTCCGGCTTCTCCTCCGTCTCCTTGATTTTGTGGACGATATATAGATGCCTGTTGAGGGAGAGGGCCGAGGTGTAGCACAGGCCGCACTGCGGACACTGAAAGGTGCTGCCGTCTGTCTTGTGCTGAGCTATGTGCCCCAGGAAGGTTGCGTTGTCCTCGGTTTCGTAGCCACATTTGGAGCATCTGTGCTGCTTAGACACAGCGACCTTCAGCTTCTTGGGAGTCGTGGCCTCACAGTCAGAGCTGGCTGGCTCGTCCCCCTCAGACTCGATTGGCACCCGTTTGACGGTTAAACTCTGCAGGCAAGAAAGAGAAGGCAATCAGCTGCCGGAATCACTCAAATAAGGTCATCGAGAAAATAAAGGTAAATAATTAGCAGAATTGTTTTGTTAAACACGGTGGGTGTAAAGGCATGAAACACTACACCAAACCCTGCTGGTAAAAGCAGAAGCCAAAACATTTCAAAGGCACCTGAAACACTAAAACAGGCCATTCAGCCTCTCGAGTCTATTCCGCCATTCTATAAGATCATGGCTGCTCTGTACCTCAACTCCAATTACCCACCTTTTCCCCATATAATTTGATACCCTGATCTAACAAAAAAAAGAGGATGTTCCAAGGTGCTGGGCAGTCAAAGTTTTGCAGCTGAGCTAGGAATCAAGAGGTGGGAGCTAAGGCGGATTGTTGAGGAATGATGACGGAAGACCCAGTCAAAGAGGAAGGTGCTTACCTCTGTTGAGTCTCCGCCTATGGCAACAGCTTTGGGCATCTGGCTGAAGTCTGGGTTCCTGATGCCGTGCATTAAGTTGATGTGTTTCTCCAGCAGGAAACGCTTGGCGAAAAAGTGCTTTTCATCCGTGCAGTACCTGAAAATAATCCCAGAAAAGTCAGTGCCACTAATCATAGAATATTACCGCAAAGAAGGAGGCCATTCGGCCCATCGTGCCTGTACCGGCTCTTTGGAAGAGCGACCCAATCAGTCCCACTCCTCCGCTCTTTCCCCAAATCCTTGCAATTTTTTCCTTTTCAAGTTCCTATCCAATTCCATTTTGAAAGCTGGTATTGAATCTGTCTCCACCCTTTCAGGCAGCGCATTCCAGATAGTGACCATTCTCTGAGTAAAAAATGTTTTCCTTCCCTCGCCTCTGGTTCTTTTTCCAATTATCTTGAATCTATGTCCCCGGTTACTGACCCACCGGCCAGAGGAAACAGTTTCCCCCGATCTACTCTATCAAAACGCTTGAACTGTGTAATTTCTGTAAAGAGCCCCTGTGACATAAACTCAATTATCTGCTGGAAGTTAATTCCCTCCCTCCCACACCCCCACAGGTCACTCCAACTCACACATGGCAGCTTCACTCAGATGCACAAATAATCCTGTCATTTAATACAGACTGGTCTAACCTCAGAACATCACAGGCGTTTCACAGCAAATTGTTATCAAGTGCAGTGACTGTGTATTTGTAGGCAAAAGTGGCAGCCAATTGGTGCACAGCAGTATCCCACAGACAGCCATGAAGTTATTAAGACAAATTTAGCTGGAGGGTTGCTGGTCAGGAAGCTGGGAGAAACTCCCTTCTCTTTTCACTTCGTGTCACAGGACCTTTAACGACCATCTGAACAGGCAGATGTCCCACCTGAAGATGGCGCCTCTCACCACTGTAGTGTCAGCCTGGGCTGTGAGCTCAAAGTACTAATTAATGTACGGCTTGAACCCAAACCTTCTGACCCAGAGGCAAGAGTGCTACCGACTGAGCCAGGCTAACCTACAGAAGATCAATTTCCCGCAGGAACCAACTGATACTATGGTTGCTTCTTCCAGGCAGGAGAATGTTCAAGAGATAATAATAAAATAATGATCCTTGCATTTACAGTCAATTCACTTTACAGTGTGTTCTGTGAAGCGCTTTGGGACGTCCTCCCGACCTGAAAAGCGCTATATCAAATGCAAGGATTATTATTATTATTATTATTATTAGATATAGCACCTTTTCACGCCTTCGAGGTTTCTCAAGGCGCTTCTCAAGATACATAGTGAACTGACTGCATATTTTGTGGGCGAAACACGGCAGCCATTTGCGCACTGCAGTGTCCCACAACAGTTGTAGATTGAGTGACCATTTTTTACATTTTTGTTTTAAGGGATTATTACCCCCGGAAAATTAACAACTAACAACCGCGTTCCTACTTACAGCTGGTAAACAGGGCTTCTGGAGTAAGAAAACTTGCCTAAGGTTTCGTCCTGTCCAGGAATTGAACCCGGGATGGTGTGAATGAGATGAATGAGGTGAATGAGAAAGGATTGTGTGGGCACATTATTATACAGAGGTCATATATATAGTGCTACCAACTGAGCCAGGCTGATATCAGGTTCAGCAGCTGTGGATTACCAGGAAAAGCCTCCACATCTATAAGTACGCACGTCTGAGGTCCCTCAAACCAACACAGTCTAAAACAAATAAATAATGAACACACCACCCACGCACAGACTGCCTGCAGACCAGATGGAGCTCACGCTATGTGGAGCATTACCCAATGCACTGAAAAAACATGCACTCAAACTGTGTAAAAAAAGATATGTGGCTTTCAGTTTACTTTCAATAAATGGGCAGAGCTGAGTTTTAAGGCTGATTTCTACCGCACCTGTTGCCGACCATTAAACTGCCCAGTTCCCCTCTCCCCAGGGAGAAGGACTAGCGATCTACTCTCTCCCCCACCCCCTCCCCCCACCCCCAACACAGCCCAGGCATGTACAATCCAGCCAACACACTGAGTGCACATATGTGAGATGTCAACGCATGACGTACCATGTGCAAAAATGCAAACTGGTTGAACCCAGGGCTTGTACATGTGTTATTTTTGTGAATCTTTGCAAATTCTGTTTTATTTGGCACTGACTAACGGAATACCATGGAAGCACCCCTGCTGGTATCAGCGAGCACAGGCCATTTCACACCCAGCACAACCCGGCTCTGCGATTTCCTGCAGAACTCTTTTATCATATAACTTTACTTTATACATATTTATTTGTTATATAATTTTTTAATATAAATTTACTTTACAGTATATTCTGTGAAGCTCTTCGTGGCGTCTAGAAGATGTGATAAAGCACTATATCAAATGAAGGATTATTATTATTATAACATTTTAGGAAACTGTCGAAAAACAAATGAACATTAAAATAAGCCATCTCACAGAGTAAAATGTTCACTTTTCGTAATGTTGACTTTCCTAACACTTTCCATAACACCCCCTCAATAGACATTTCAGGCCACTGGGTAAACAGCTGCTTGCACCTGGTTCCAATGCAGAATGTTCCAAGTTTAATAAGAATCATCTTCCTGAATTGCAAGTTGTAATGTATAGTTCGCACTCCAAAATTCTGTGGGTTGCACTAAAATGCAGGCTCCAGTGAACATTTTACCAAGGGCTCTGGTCAATATTCATCAGCGTATTTCATAGAATAGAATGATAGAACCTTACAGCACAGAAGGAGGCCATTTGGCCCATCGTGCCTTTGCCGGCTCTTTGGAAGAGCTACCAACTAGTCTCACTCCCCCCTCGCTCTTTCCCCGTAGTCCTGCACACTTTTCCTTTTTAATCCAATTCCCTTTTGAAAGTGATTATCGAATCTGCTTCCAACACCATTTCAGACATGAAAAGCGCTATATCAAATGAACATAAGAACATAAGAATTAGGAGCAAGAGTAGACCATTCGGCCCCTCGAGCTGGCCCGCCATTCAATAAGATAATGGCTGATTTTCAGACCTAACTCTAATGGGGATATCCCCATATCCCCCAATATTTTAAAAAATCTATCAGTCTCAGCCTTGAAGACTGAGCATCTACAGCCTTCTGGGGGAGTGAATTCACTCACTACCCTCTGAGTGAAGAAATGTTTCCTCAACTCTGTCCTAAAAGGCTGACCCTTAATTTTAAGACTGTGACCCCTGGTTATGGATTCTCATACCGGGGGAAAAAGACCCTCAGTGACTACTTTATCAGCCCTTTAAGAATCTTATATGTTTCAATAAAATCCCCTCTAATTCTTCTGTACTCTAGAGAATACAGCCCTGGTTTATTCAGCCTATCCTCATAGGTCAGTCCCCTCATCCCAGGAACTAACCGAGTGAATCTACGCTGCACCCCCTCGAGGGCAAGTATGTCCTTTTTTAAATAAGGACCAAAACTGCACACAATACTCTCGGTGCGGTCTCACCAAAGCCCTATACAGTTGCAGCAAGACTTCCCTACTCTTATATTCTAAACCTTTTGCAATGAACGCTAACATGCCGGTCGCCTTCTTAGTTGCTGCTGCACCTGCAAACTAACCTTTTGAGACTGGTGTACAAGGACACCCAAACCCTCTGAACACTAACAAATCTTTCCCCCTCTAGAAAATAATCTGTTTTTCTATTTTTTCTACCTCGGTGAATAACTTCACACATTAAATTCCATCTGCCACCTTCTCGCCCACTCCCCTCGCCATCTATATCCCGTTGCAATTTTTTTGCATCATCCTCAGAGCTTACTCTCCCACGTAGTTTAGTGTCATCCGCGAATTTAGATATGTTACATTCAATGTCCTCGGCGGGATCATTGATGTAAATTGTAAATAGCTGAGGCCCAAGCACTGATCCTTGTGGCACTCCACTAGTCACATCTCCTGCCAATTCGAGAATGACCCATTTATCCCTATTCTCTGTTTTCTACCCGTTGCCACTCTTCAATCCATGCTAATATGTTCCCATTAATCCCGTGGGCCTTAACCTTGTGCAATAGCCTTTTGTGTGGCACTTTGTCAAATGCCTTTTAAAATCTAAATATACTACATCTACTGGTTCCCCCTCTCTAACCTGCAGATACATCTTCAAAAAACTCTAAAAGATTAGTGAAGCATGACTTCCCTTTTGTAAAGCCATGTTGACTGCCTAATCTTGTTATGGTCTTCCAGGAATCCCATAACGACATCTTTAATTAAGGACTCAATAATTTTCCCTACTACTGATGTCAGACTAACTGGTCTATAGTTCCCCATCTTTTCTCTCCCACCCTTCTTAAATGGTGGTGTTACGTTTGCGATCTTCCAATCAATGGGAACCGTTCCAGAATCCAGAGAATTTTGGAAGATCAAAGACAAGCCATCCACTATCTCAGTAGCCACCTCTTTTAAAAAATGCAAGGATTATTATTATTATTATAGCGCTTTTTACTTCTTTAATATCCACCTGAGTTGGCAGGTAGGATCTCAGTTTAATGTCTCATCTGAAGGACGGCGCCTCTGACAATGCAGCGCTATCCCCAGCACTGCACTGAAGTGTTAGCTTAAACTTTGTGACTTTGTGAGTTTCCCTTCGCCTCGCTTCCTCCCTTGCCTCCTTCAAGGCCGGTCTCAAGACCCTCCTCTTTGATCGTACCTTCAGTCGCCCACCAACCTCTCTGCCTTCCCTCACACCTACCCTCCCCCATGCTCAGGTCCTGACCCCTGACTGTCCAGCGCCTTGGGTCGTCCTCCCGATGTGAAAGGCGCTCTATAAATGTAATTTTGTTGTTGTTGTTGAGTTCAAAATCCCATTGTGAAGCTTGAACCCACAACCTTCTGTCTCAGAAATGAGAGTGCTACTAACTGAGCCAGGCTGACACACAATATAAACAATAGTTGAGTAATTCAAACTAAGCATTACACCTACGTATGACCCAAGCATCAACAGGTAACTAAGAAAATATCCACCTCCAGGTCACACAACCAGATGTTTTTTAATTCAATTGTGCAACTTGTCAAAATTACTTTGATTTAAGATGGGGGGGGGGGAGGTGGTCGAAGGGTTTCTTGTGTTTGGCTCCCAATGGCTTTCTCATCGAATGGGCCAGTCTCAATGCTTACCAGCAGGTGTAGGTTCTCTTAAAGCTGTTATGGTTGGTACGGATGTGTCGTCGAAGGCTGTGGGAGGTGTTGAACGAACGATCACACTGCCGGCAGGGATATCTCTTCATTGACTGGAGAGAGAGAGAGAATAAAATAATTATTGTCTGATCTGGTGGTGGAAACAGATTCCTCTAACCACTGCCTCCAGAAAAGGAGAGAACAAAAAAAATTTGGGAAAGATAAATACAATGTTATAATTGTTATATCTTTGCATTTGATATAGTGCCTTATCATGTCTTATCACATCTTTGAGACGTCTCAAAGTACTTCACAGAATATACTGTAAAGTGAATTGACTGTATATTTTGGGGTGAAACACAGCAGCCAATTGCACACAGCAGCGTCCCACAAACAGTTGTGGATTGAGTGACCATATTAATATTATTATTTTTTTTGGAGGGATTATTATCCCTGGTTATTATCTACTAATCAATTAACAACCGGGTTCCTATTTAACTACTAGGTAAACAGAGGCATGCAAAGAAACCTGCCAAACATTTCGCCCTGAGCTGGGAATCGAACCCAGGTCCTCTCACTTGTGATGCGAGTGCTGTAACCATTGAGCTACAGGACTCCAGCCCAGGTTCCAACTAATTGAAACATTTATGTTTCAACTGGTTGAAATTGCCATCTTATGCAACTAACTTAAACCAAATAAATAAACCTGTGCGATAAAAATTCGCTTTGATACATTCTTGTGTGGCCAAGGAAACTATTTGAATTCAGATCAAATGTTTGAGCGGCAGCGTTGAGTGGAGAGTGGCCGGAGCTGATATCTATGCAAATCCATCACGGCTGCCAGCGATGAAGACAATGGAGTGACACCACAGGCTAGAGGTTAATTGAATATCTCTTTGAATATCTCTGGATTCCCAGAACCTCACCAATGCCAAGCTCCTGGTTGGATTTGCATTGCGTTGAGATGAGCTTTACATCTGAGCGGCTCAACACCACTCCCCAGGGATTGCTGAGGCGATCCCACCACGAGGCAGCCCCATGTTATACAGTAACTGTCACCACCGGGAGCCAAGTCACCACAACAGTGGAGTCCCGTAGCTCAGTGGTTAGAGCATTCGCTTTGCAAGTGAGAGACCTGAGTTCAATTCCAGGCAGAGGGTGAAACCTCGGGCAAGTTTCCTTACTCCACACAGAGCCTAATAATAATCCCTCCAAAAAAAACAATAATAAATTGGTCATTTTCAATCTACGACTGTTTGTGGGACATGCTGTGCGCAATTGGCTGCCGTGTTCGCCCACAAATATACAGTCAATTCACTTTACAGTGTGTTCTGTGAAGCGCTTTGGGACGTCCTCCCGACGTGAAAAGCGCTATATCAAATGCAAGGATTATTATTATTAACTCAGGTCACTTTAATTGTTTCAGATGTCGACAAATCTCCAGCATGTTTCCAACAGGTGCTTTATAATAATCATAAAAATAACAATAATCCTTGCATTTGATACAATAACTTGCACTTATATAACGCACTCCACACAAGGCAGCGTCTCAGAGTGCTTCACCCACAAAATATACAGTGCCTTATCACGTCTTCGAGACGTCTCAAAGCGCTTCACAGAATATTCCGTAAAGTGGGGCGACTGTATATTTTGTGGGCAAAACGCAGCAGCCAATTGTGCCAACAGCGTCCCACAAACAGGTGTGGATTGAGCGACTAAACTTGCCCAACCCTTCACCCCGCCTGGGAATCGAACCCAGGTCTCTCGTTTGGAAGCGAGTGCTCTAACCACTAAGCTACAAGGCTCCATGACAGATCCGCTAAGGCTGAGGCCACTGAGGCAGAACCGCGAGGACTGACTCACAGACCGAAGCCAGAAAGCCCAGCAGTTCTTAAAGCGAGAGAAACTGCTGCCAACTATGGAGCAATCATCAATCAAACAATTCACTGGGAGACAGCGAGGCCCTACCCTCAACCAGCAAAGCTTTCATCTTCAACTTATTCTTTACAACTTTTCAAACAGGACCTTCGGGCAGATTGTAAAGCACCGACACATTCCCTTCTGAGAAGCTACAGTTAGTTATTTTGTCCGGGGCCAGGGCAGTTGGGGGCGGTTGGGGGGGTGGATGGTGAATTGGGAGCCTGAGAAAAGCGGAAATGTTCTGCTGTGCTTCAGGCTCCAGTTCCAGCTGCTGAGAACTCACAGACACAGTGTTTCTGTTCACTCGCTCTGCAGTGCACAATTTCCTTGGGGGAGGGGGGGGGGGGGGGAGTGAGTGGGAGGCGAGCGAGAGAGAGGGGGAGGGGGAGAGAGAGAGAGGAACAACCAGCCTGATTGGAGACTTGGGAGAAGAAGGCAGATGTCAAAACATTAGGGACTCCCAAAGTGCTGGTAAATTTAACCGGTTAAGAGGCATCAATAAGCTGCTATTTATCCAGTGAGGACCCCTTACTCATTAGGGTTTTGTCTTGCACAGGGAACGCTCGAACAAAACGGTGAGGATTTGCAGTGTGTGGCTATAGAATAAAAAGAATTAGGATTTACCACCAAACACTATAATTGAGGTGTAAACTGGAAGAACAGGATTTCTGAGCCTTGAGAAGAAACTGTAAGGCTGAACTCACACCCTGGAACCACCCTTATCTGTGTGTGTGTGTGTGTGTGGAGGGGAGTGGGGTGTGTGTGTGTGTGGTGTGTGTGTGTATGTGGGTGTGGTGTGTGTGTGTAAAAGCACATTAGGTGGCAGTCGGTGCCTTACTATGAAAAGTTGTTGTTGACTCTTATTTGAACCACATGTTAATTAGCTTAACTTGAGTGGGAAGACTAGTCTCTTGACGACGTGTTTACTCCTCCACATCCCACTGATGAGCCAGACAAGCTGCTTAATCAGCAGTGGCCTGCAGTACAGCGGAGCTGCCTGGCTCAGGGACTGGCTCACTGAGCCCACCTCAGACAAGTGACTCAGCCCCACTTACCCCTTTGCCAGTGTTACCGAGCCAGCTCAGCTCCAGACACCTCACTCTCTCCCCTCCCCGCCCCAGCAAGGTTAGATAAGGTTAATTAACTGTGGTTCTAATAATAAAAATCAACAAAAGGCAGCCTATGAGAGAAGTAAATCAATCTGAAGTTGTGCTGCTTTCACATGTCTGACTTACACAACTGGTTGATTAAACACTATGAAACACACATGAAAAAGTATTGAATTGACAATGTATAATTGTCATTACCTGTGGTCTGTTGTCTGTTGTGAGCTCCCAATGGTAATCGATAGGGATCTGGGTCTTAAAGGGCTATGGAAATCTTGAACTCTCTCCCCCAAAATGCTGTGGATTATGGCTGGATCCATTCACATTGTCATGACTGAGGTGGATAGATATTTGTTAGGTCAGGGTATCAAGGGATATGGGGCAAGGGCGGGTAATTAGAGTTGAGGTACAGATCAGCTATGAATTATAGAATGGTGGAACAGGCTCAAGGGGCTGAATGGCCTCCTTGTTTTTGTGGGAACCCAGTTGTTACTGGATTGGCAGATTGCTTTCCTGGAGTAATAATCCCTCCCCCAAAAAATATTTGGTCCCTCATTCCCCAATTGTTTGTGGGAAGCTGCTGTGCGCAATTGGCTGCTGCATTTCGCCCACAAAATACACATTCAAACCACTTTACAGTATATTCTGTGAAGCGCTTTGAGACGTCTCATCGACGTGATAAGGCACTGTATCAAATGCAAGGATTATTATTATAAGTTTTGGTTTAATATTGAAAAGATTGTGTAGAATTGTGGAAAATTCTTAAATTCAGTCTTAAATCTGAATCTGTTTTTTAACAATTAAAGAAAACGATCTTCTAAAGTACAGTGCCTGAGACCATTTCTATGGTTGTCCCTCAAGGCTTGTTCGGTTATTATTCTATCGCTGGATGGTTGTTGCCTGACACAGAGCAGCCGATCGGGGAGGAGGGAATGGAAGGAACTCCCATTTACACGGGGTTGTTGTGAGGAGCACAGACAAAGTGGACACTGTGCTCTGAGACGCTACCCTGGGTGAAGGGTGCTATATAAACCCAAGTTGTTCTTGTTGCTTAATCGCTGTTTATTCAGCAAAATCAAAGCTTTTTGTCATTCGATTTTTGTACAACAAAAAAAGAATGTTCACTTCAATACAGTCTCAACCATTCATTGGAACTGGTGCTGACTAACTGACCTAACCTGATGGCCTGTGTGGTAGGGACACTAATTGGAATCATTGTAATTAGGCATTCTGGCTTCTTGGTTCATATTCTCAGTTTCAATCCACCATCAAACCTGCAGTTAAAGCAAGATCCACACAAAGGTCTGAAAGCCTCAAGATGTGATGCCATTAGGAGCTGTTGGTGTGGTCCGGGAGGGCAAACTTTGGAGATCAATAACAACAACTTGCATTTACACAGCGCCCCTCACGGAGGGTAGCATCTCAGAGTGCTTGACAGTGGTGGAGTACGACGCTGAGCTGGGGGGAGGGGGAGGGTTGACCTTCAGAAACAACATGAAGATGGAGAAGGAAGGGGCAAGGCAGAGGGATAGAGGAAGAGCGTTCTAGAGTTTCGGAGTGTAGTGTCTGAAAGCGTGGCCACCAATGGTAGAACAGAGGGCACGAGGGACATGCAGAAGGCCGGAGCCTGTCAAAGATGGAATAATGTCCATTTGTCTTGTAGTTCGTATCCACACAGAGTGATGCGAATAAAATGAGTGTGTGTTTTGTGCTCTGTCCTCACGTTAAACCTCATGTTGGAAAATAATGCAAACTAGGACCTTGAGAAGCAGGATTAGTTTGATAGAAATGTCATCCAGATCATTAAAATGATTGCCAGTCTATCCGTCCAGCCTCTTAATACAGTACTTTAGGTTGTGTACAAGTAAAGAGCCGTTTGGGAGTTGGAAAATCTTCAGATTACATTTGACGTGCTATCCAGCCAGGAAAAGAAATCAGTAACGGGATCTCTTACTGTGTAACTCTCTCCCTGCCTTTAATCTTCTTGTATTAAACACAAACGGGCGTTTCTATGGAAAATGATGGCGTTTCATTACCTGCGCGTGGCAAGCCCCTCTTGATGCTCGCATCTAGCCTGGTTTGCAGGTTTCAGCAGTGCTAAACTATTATTTTTAAAAGGAAATCAAATCACTTTTGAATTTTCCATTCACACAATAGCTTCCTTCTTGTGCCAATTTCGTTCTTATTTACCGTTTACCCCTGTGTTCTCTTCAAAGAGGTTAAGCCTACAAAATCTGTGTCCTGTGCAGTCAATATTGTCACCATTTGCTCCCCTTCCTTTCTAGTTAAATAATAATCCTTTCATTTGATATAGCGCCTTATCACATCTTTGACCCGTCTCAAAGCGCTTCACATAATAAATTGTAGTGATTCTATTGTGTGCGAAAAGCAGCAGCTAATTGCGCACAGCAGTGTCCCACAAACCCATAGAATGAGTGACCATTATTATTATCACTTATAAACATTATTATGTTTGAAAGAATTATTATCCCTGGAAAAGTGATCCACCAATCGACTAACAACCGTGTTCCTACTTACTGCTAGGTAAACAGAGATATGTGGAGTAAGGAAACTTGCCCAACATTTCACCCTGCTGGGAATCGAACCCAGGTCTCTCACTTGCGAGGCGAGTGTTCTAACCACTGAGCTACAGGATTGCAAAGTTACATTCAGTGGGGTATCTGGCACCATTCACTACCTCCTGCTAATCTTGCATGAGCTCAGACTGTGAGCTCTGCCATTTAATGTGAACGTGTGGAGTGGGGGGGGAGACACACATCCTAAATCTTGGCCAACAGAGAAGTCCAATTATGTCCTGCTCTCCACTGCTCATAAGGGCCTTTTCCAACAAGACTCACGCTGAATAATAATCATCGAGAGCCCTGGCTAAGTTATTTTTTGTCTGCTTAGCTGGGCTCTGCGACCAGTTGTGCCTCTATCTCAGCACTGACTCCACAATGATTTATCAGAAAACTATTTGCTAGAATATTCATGTTTGGCTTTGGCATCTGTCATCAGTTCCAGGGAGATGAGGACGGGCAGGGCGATACCTTAGGCAAGTTTCCTTACTCCACACGCCTCTGTTTATCTAGCAGTAAAGTAGGAACCCGGTTGTTAGTCGATTGGCAGATTGCTTTCCGGGGGTAATAATCCCTCCAAAGAATAATAATAATAATAATAATTTGGTCACTCAATGCACAACTGTTTGTGGGGCACTGCTGTGTGCAGTTGGCTGCCACATTTAGTCCACAGGATATACAGTCAATTCACTTTATAGTTAGCTGTGAAGCATTTTGAGACGTCTCAGAAGGCGCTGTATCAAACGTTAAAGATTATTATTATTACTAATAATAATAAGTCACCTTTTGCGGTGCTGGCTGCTCACTACAAGTGTCACTCAATTCATTCAACAGATCTTCACCCCTTCCAAGTGTTGCTTTTCATTGGAAAAACACAGATAATGTCAGATGGATTTTGGCAAGCGTGCTCAGGGAGTGAGTGATTCAGTCAGTCAGTGAATGTGTCAGTCAGTCAGTGCACGCCTGCAGTGCTTTTATTCTGGAGTGTTGCTTGTCAGAAATACACACACACATCCTGATTTTGTTATAAGGTGAATAATAAATCACCAAGAGTTGGACGAAAGGTGAAATGACTCACATTTTCTTGAAGTCAGGATGGGAAAGCTTACTGTCTTGTCACTTTCCCATGTACTTGCCTACCTTTGATTGCTTGTGTGTTTAGTTGGTATGGGGGTATGTACTGTATACTTCTGACAAATGCTGGCTGGCAGGCAGGCATTTAGCAGCTTTATCTTTAATGTTTCTTTAATTGGGAACAGGATACTTGTTCCACCAAGCCCGCCAGTTTGTTAGATCTTTTAATCCTATTTACTCCTTTTCTGTCTGCCCTTTAAATACTCTTGCTAGCCAATTTATATTTAACATGCTCTACAGGGTGTCCACAAAGTCCTGTTACCCCCTGTTACATACCAAATAGTGGTATGAAGACTATGGAGCTGAAGCTAGCTGTCAGAGATACATTTCTTCTCCTCACTGACTCCATGTTGCAGAAGATGTGGCACTGAACATGGCAACGGATGATTATCTGCTATGAAAATGCTGGCGCTCACACACTCACGCACACACACACATCCTCTGGACGGCTAAATACAGTTAAACATTTGTACTGAATAGAATGAAGTAACTTCTAAATACAGTTATCATCATTCTTACACATGTTTGAAAATTGTTGGCCAATTCTGTAGGAAAAAAAAACACATGGGGTAACAGGACTTTGTGGACACCCTGTACAATGTGAGAGTGACGAGACATGCCCTGTTACATGAGCTGATTAAGTGCCAGTGGGCTGCAATGCCAACACAAGCTGCTTCTTCCATTACAGAGTCATCTTCAAGTGCTCTATGTGTGAAACCGTCTTCAACCAGCGAGCGATGCTACACAAGCACTTCGACCAGCACAAAAACAAGCTGATTGTGTGTGTGTACAAGTGTCCTGTATGCCAATCCCTGTACTTGCACAAACAGCTGATGATGGAGCACTTCAAGGTAGGCTCAATGCATCGACAGCAATCTTGCCATCACAGTTTTCATTTATTATTAATAATAATTGTGTTTGATATAGCAGCTTATCACGTCGGTGAGACGTCTCAAAAAGCTTCACAGGATATACTGTAAAGTGGATTGACTGTGTATTTGTGGGAGAAATGACAGCAGTGTTTCAATGTGTTTCAGTGTCCCAAACTATATACTGCATCCCCAGATATTACAAACAGTCATGGATTGAGTGACAAGAATATTTATTTTTTTAAAGGGATTATTACATCCAGAAATCGATCCGCCTTTCGACTAACAAATGGGTTCCTACTTATTCCTACAAAATAATTTAGTCACTCAATACATGACTGTTTGTGGGACGCTGCTGTGCCGTGTTTCGCCCACAAAATACAGTCAATTCACTTTACGGTAAATCCTGTGAAGCGCTTTGACACGTCTCAAGGATGTGATTAAGCGCTATATCAAATGCAAGGATTATTATTATTATTGGTCATTGCTTCTTACAAATGTCACCCTTTGTGTTGTGAACAGGACGTCCACGGTGTTGGGCAGAACATGGAAGATTTGCCAAACTTCTGGCTTCCGTCCAGGGAGGCTTCCAGCAGTCGAGTCCCCAAACCATCCTCCACCTACAGCACCTCCAACGGTGTCGCCTCCAACACCCCGAGCACCAGCCTCTGCAGCTCTGAGCCCAGAGTGAGGGGCAAGAATCCCGGCTGGACATGTGGAGAGTGCTTACAGTGGCTTCCGGATCGAGAACTCTACGTCTCTCACATGAAGAGAACCCATGGCAAGGTAATTACTGCCTCTCTGTGATTAAGAACAGAAAGAAGACCAAGGTCCATCTAGTTCCCCTCCATCATCCTGGCAGTCACTGACATGTCATGTCCCAAACTGTACACTGTATCCCCAGATATTATTTTCAAGCAGAAATCGATCTCATTTGTTCTTGAAACAAACAACATTTTCTGCTTCCACCGTCTATCTCCCTAGGGAGCCTGTTCCATAAGTTTCCTACTCGCTCACTCAAGCACATATTTGTTCTGAATTTACCCCCTTCAGCCTCTGCAGGGTTAAGAACCTGCAATTCTTCTTCAGATCTTTTACTGCCCTGTTAGAATAACTAGACACAGCCAGCAGCCAAGCCTCCTACAATCCCATTACAATCCCCTCTTGTTTTAAAACACTCTTCCTCCTTGCCTGCCAGCCCTGCAAATCACAGGTAGTTTCACAAGAATTATTGGGCACACATACAGTGCGTCTAAAATGCCTTGAATTTACAAAGAGATTCCTGTGGTTTAACAAGACTTAATCCTTCCAGTCCTACACTGGCTTCATTTCAGACTCTACCTCCTATTTAGGGGAGAGCATTTCAGAGATTACTTTAAAAAACACAATGAATATGCTCTCGGCACATTGTCCTGCAAGCCCCACCCACATGATCCTATAATCCTCAATAATAATCTTTTTTTTGCTAAAATCCCAATGTTTATACATTTTGCTTTTGTTGTTAAAGACGGAGTCGCAGCAGCACTATAGCTTTTAAAAACCTAATTGTGAAGATCCATTGATTGCAAACAGCTTTTCTCCTCTTCCACCCTCTCCCCCCACCCAACTCTCCACTTTAGATTTTGAGTATATAGTTTGAGAGCCAACTTAATGTGTTTTGCAAAGGAAGGATTGAAGGATGTTGATGAGAAGACAAGTAGGTGGAGTTGAGAATGGAAAGGGACTGGCTTATTGAATCAAATTTCCTGCTCTGAAGATTTCTTACGTTGTATTCTGGATCAATGGCATTTATCAATCTTGCACTGGCCTGTCCCTCACTTGGTACATGTCTATACCACAAGTTCCTCTTGAATTATTGTGTACAAGCCAGGTGTCTCCCCATTCCTGGTTAATCGCCTTGGACCCTCCACATTCCTATCTCCCGTGGAGAATTTTTTTGGCATGGGACTTGTTTTGACAAAAGGAAAAGGATGGATCTATTGGAATTCAAACCTAGAACATTCTGTCTCTAACTCTCAAGCCTCTCAGAACTGTATTATTCCAGTTACCCTGCCTCTAACCTGTACAATGTCTGGCCCATGGATACATGGTGATAAATGTTCTGTTCTCTAACACTTTCGCAGATCTCCCTCATGTTGGTGAAGACAAAGGTTCAACAAACACACCATATACCCTACCGTGTGTCCTTTGTCAATGCTTACTTACATAAAATATACAGTCAATTCATTTTACAGTATTTTCTGTGAAGCTCTTTGAGACGTCTCAAAGACGTGGGGGATAAGGCGCTATACCAAATGCAAGGATTATTATTATTATTACTTGTCAATCTTCATATCTGATCATATTCAAAAACTGTGAAGCTCTTTGAGACCGCCTTCCGACGTGAAAGCTGCTAGACCAAATGCAAGGATTTTTTTCAAACCAAAGGTCTTCCAGGCCCCATTCAAACCATAATAACAGTTTTTAAAAAAAGAATAATCTTAAACCCATAACTTGAAGTGACATTTATTCCACGATGTATTCCATTTTAATATATTAGTCTAATATGGGGTGAAAGGGGTAATTATTAAGTACTAACTCTTCATTCTTTTGGTATGAGACGCACTGTGCAACCCTTGATAGGATTATTGCTTTGTAGATCCCTGAGAGTTCTGCTTATCCTCGCTTAATTTGTGGGTTAATAGGGATCGGTATCCTCACTCTGTTAGCCTTATTTCAGCCGTGTACAATGCAGGCCAAATGCAAATCAGAGGCACTAAATATCAGCGCACAGAGGCATCTGTGAAACACCCGCTTAATGTGCTGCAACAGGCTTGTTGCATGTTCGGTAAGTGTTCCCAACCAGGGGAATTCTATCCCAGAACCAGTCTGCAAGCCACTGACCAAGAATATGCGGGGAAGTGGAAAAGGGGAAAAATGCCAGTTACACAGGGAGAGGCACAACGATCAAAGACACTGAAGGGCAATGCCACGTGCTGTACCAACATGTGGAGTCCTGTAGCTCAGTGGTTAGAGCACTCGCTTCGCAAGCGAAAAGACCTGGGTTTGATTCCCGGGAGGGCAGAACATTAGGAAAGTTTCTTTATTCCACACGCCTCTGTTTACCTAGCAGTAAGTAGGAACCCAGTCGTTAGTCAATTGGTGGATCACTTTTCCTGTGATAATAATCCCTTAAAAAAAATGGGGTCACTCAATCCACGACTGTTTGTGGGACACTCCTGTGCTCAATTGGCTGCCACATTTCGCCCACAAAATACAGTCAATTCGCTTTATAGCATATTCTGTGAAGCACTTCTCGAAGAGACGTCTCAAAGATGTGATTAAACGCTATGTTAAATGCAAGGATTATTATTTATATGACTGGTTTGGTTACAGTGCTTCTGTTTCTTTGAGGTATTCACTAGAGTGAGATACAAGGCTCAAGCAAATTGGGAATCAGTGGGACTCAACGACTAGTGAAATTGCATTAACCCCTTGTGTGCTTCAATTATTCTGAACAACTGTCAATAGCACAGTGACTGATTGCAGTCTTGTTTGCTCGAATGAAATGGTGAGGATTTGCATTGTGTGGCTGTGGAATACTGAGTATTAGGATTTAAACTGAACACTACAATCCAATTGAGGAGCTCAAGTGATTGTGAAACTGGAAAAACAGGGTTTCTAGAGACTAGAGCTTTAATCTCACTCATTTGACTCAATCCTTACATAGATCATAGATCATAGAATTGTACAGCATCGAAGGAGGCCATTCAGCCCATCGTGTCTGTGCCGGCTCTTTGAAAAGAGCTTCCAAATCAATCCCACTCCCCCGCGCTCTCCCCATAGCCCTGCAAACTTGTCCTTCCCAAATAATTAGCTATTTCTCTCTTAAAAGCTGTTATCGAATCGGCCTCCCCCACCCTTTCAGGCAGTGCATTCCGAATCCCAACAACTCGCTGTGTAAAAATATTTCTCACCTCTTTTCTGTTTCTTTTAACAACTATTTTAAATCTGTGTCCTTGGGTTACCGACTCCAGATAAGATTCAGTGCCTTACTATGAAAAGAGCATGGAGTTACATTGGATACAGGACTCCTATGTATGGAAAGC